>NW_012106463.1:386686-387337 GCF_000951045.1 Mandrillus leucophaeus | reverse complement strand
TGTGTGTGTGTGTGTGTGTTCTGACATAATGCAATTGCACACTTAATAGACCACAGTATAGTGTAACTTTTTTTTAAGAGACAAGGTCTCACTTCATCACCCAGGCTGGAGTTCAGTGGTGCAATCATAGCTCACTGCCACCTCAAACTCCTAGGCTCAAGGTATCTTCATTTCTCAGCCTCCCAAATATCTGGGAATATAGGCACATGTCTAATTTTTGAAATACTTTTTGTAGAAATATAGTAACACTCAACTAATTTTTTAAAAAATTTATTGTAGAGATATAGTCTTGCCATCTTGCCCAGGCTGATCTCAAACTCCGAGGCTCAAGCAACCCTCCCACCTCAGCCTCCTACAGTGCTGCAATTATTAGTGTAAGCCACCAAACCCAGCCAACATAACTTTTATATGCATTGGGAAACCAAAAAAATTCATGCAACTCATTTTATTATGAAATCCACTTTATTGTGGTGGTCTGAAGCAGAACCTGAAATGTCCCTGAGGTATGCCTACATAAGTATATAGTCTCTCCAAACCATAAACCAATTTTCATCAACATGTATTTGTGATTCTGGTTTTACTTTGCCTATTGTAAGAAAAATGAAGCAGAGCATTCAGTATCATGTTACAAGTGACGAGCTTTGTGCTCTG
>NW_012106463.1:363730-385511 GCF_000951045.1 Mandrillus leucophaeus | reverse complement strand
TAATCTAATTTGAGACTTATGACATTACAACATTGTCATATTATTTTACAGTTTTTTGTTCTGTTTTGTTTTGTTTTTGTTTTTGTTTTTTTTTTTGAGATGGAGTCTCACTCTCTCGCCCAGGCTGGAGTGCAATGGCATGATCTTGGCTCACTGCAACCTCTGCCTCCCAGGTTCAAGTGATTCTCCTGCCTCAGCCTCCTGAACAGCTGGGATGACAAGTGCGCTCCACCACACCCGGCTAACTTTTGTATTTAGTAGAGACAGGGTTTCACCATGTTGGTCAGGCTGGTCTCGAACTCCTGACCTCGTGATCTGCCTGCCTCGGACTCCCAAAGTGCTGGGATTACAAGCATGAGCCACTGCACCCAACTATTATACAGTTTCGAGCCACTGTGGTACTTATATTGGTGATGATAATAATGATAATAACAATAAAGGCTACTGTGCAATGTGCCAGGCACTTTTTTAAGTGCTTTACATGCATTAACACATTTAATTCTCAAAACATCTTCATGAGTTAGATACTGTTATTTTCCCCATTTTACAGATGAGGCACAGAAAAGCTTGGTAGCTTGCCTCAAGATCAGGCAGCTATTAAGGGGAGGGTCCAGGATTTGAATCCAGGCAGTCTGCCTCCAGAATCCTACTCTCAACCATTGTTCCATATTGCCTAATGATGCTGAGATTTCCAAGACTGGGGCCCTGGGCCACACTGTAGTAGTAAGAGTAGTGAGGAAAGGGGAAATGAGAGGGAAGTAAGGAAAGTCTTGAAAACTTCTTGAAGAAGGTGTGTATAGTTTGAATTAGTACGTACAGGTATACCTCATTTTATTGTTCTTTGCTTTATTGTACTTCACAGGTAATGTGTTTTTACAAATTGAAGGTTTGTGGCAGCCCTGGTCAAGCAAGTCTACCAACGTCATTTTTCCAACAACTCATTTTATTATGAAATCCACTTTATTGTGGTGGTCTGAAACAGAACCTGAAATGTCCCTGAGGTATGCCTACATAAGTATATAGTCTCTCCAAACCATAAACCAGTTTTCATCACCATGTATTTGTGATTCTGGTTTTACTTTGCCTATTGTAAGAAAAATGAAGCAGAGCATTCAGTATCATGTTACAAGTGACGAGCTTTGTGCTCTGACTTCTACACTGTCTAAGAAAAACTCACAAATACTAAATGCTCACTTTGTTTCTTTGTGTTATCTTTTGGTAAATCTCGCAATATTTCCAATTCTTCCTTATTATTATATCTGTTGTAATGATCTGTGGTCAGTGATCTTTGTTGTTACTATTGTAATTGTTTTGGGACACCACAAACCAAACCAGTGTAAGAGAGTAAATATTGCATGCGTTCAGGCTGCACCATTGACCAGTTGTTCCCCTATCTCTCTCTCTCTCTCTCTTTCCTTGGGCTTCCCTATTCCCTGAGACAACATTGAAATTAGACCAATTAATAACCCTAAAATGGCCTCTGAGTGTTCAAGTGAAAGGAAGAATCACACATCTAGAACTTTCACAGCTAGAGAGAAGTCAATGCCTGGCTTCAACACTTCAAAGGACAGGCTGACTCTCTTGGGAGGGGTTAATGCAGCTGGTGACTTTAAGTTTAAGCCAATGCCCATTTACCAATCTGAAAATCCTAGGGTCCATAAGAATTATGTTAAATTTACTCTGCCTGTGCTCTATAAATGGAAGAACAAAGCTGGATGACAACACATCTGTTTACAGCGTGGTTTACTGAATATTTAAGCCTACTGTTGAGATCTACTACTCAGAAAAAAAAGATTCCTTTCAAAATATCACTGCTCATTGGCAATGCAGATCACCCAAGAACTCTAATGGGGATACACATGGAGATTAATGTTGTTTTCATGCCTGCTAACCCAACACTCATTTTGCAGTCCATGGATCAAGGAGTAATTTCAACTTTCATAACTTATTACTTCAGAAATATATTTCATAAGGTTATAGCTTTCATATATAATGGTTCCCCAGACAAACCTAAGCAAAATAAATTGAAAACCTTCTGGATTTACCATTCTAGATGACATTAAGAACATCTGTGATTCATGGGAGATCAAAATATCAACATGAACAGGAATTTGGAAGTTGATTCCAACCCTCATGGATGATTTTGAGGGGTTCAAGACTTCAGCAGAGAGAATAACTGCAGATATGGTGGAAACAGTAAGAGAACTAGAATTAGAAGTGGAGCCTGAAGATATGACTGCATTATTTCAGTCTTATGATAAAACCTTAATGGATGTGAAGTTGCTCCTTATAGGTGAGCAAAGAAGGTGATTTCTTGAGTGAGAATCTACTGGGTGAAAATGGTATGAACATTGTTGAAATAACCACACAGGATTTAGAATATCACATAAACTTACTTGATAAAGCATGTAAGGCTTTGAGAGGATTGAAAGAAGTTCTACTGTGGGTAAAAACATCATCAAATAGCATTACATGCTACAGAGAAATCTTGCGTGAAAGGAAGTCAATTGATGCAGCAAACTTCATGGTTGTCTTATTTTTAGAAACTCCTACAGCTACCCCAATCTTTAACAACCACCACCCTGACCAGTCAGCAGCCAAGACCCTCCACCAGTAAAAAAGATTATGACTTGCTGAAGGCTCAAATGATCATTAGCATTTGTTGTTTTGTTTTTGTTTTTGTTCTTGTTTTTTTTTGAGATGGAGTCTTGCTGTGTCACAAGGCTAGAGTGCAGTGGCACAATCAGCTCACTACAACCTCCACCTCCCACGTTCAAGCGATTCCCCTGCCTCAGCCTCCCAAGTAGCTGGGACTACAGGCACGCGCCAACGTGCCCGGCTAATTTTTTTGTATTTTAGTAGAGATGGGATTTCACCATGTTGGTCAGGATGGTCTCGATCTTCTGACCTCGTCATCCACCTGCCTCAGCCTCCCAGGATCATTAGCATTTTTAGCAATATAGTATTTTTGAATTAAGGTATGTACATTGTGTGTGTGTGTGTGTGTGTGTTCTGACATAATGCAATTGCACACTTAATAGACCACAGTATAGTGTAACTTTTTTTTAAGAGACAAGGTCTCACTTCATCACCCAGGCTGGAGTTCAGTGGTGCAATCATAGCTCACTGCCACCTCAAACTCCTAGGCTCAAGGTATCTTCATTTCTCAGCCTCCCAAATATCTGGGAATATAGGCACATGTCTAATTTTTGAAATACTTTTTGTAGAAATATAGTAACACTCAACTAATTTTTTAAAAAATTTATTGTAGAGATATAGTCTTGCCATCTTGCCCAGGCTGATCTCAAACTCCGAGGCTCAAGCAACCCTCCCACCTCAGCCTCCTACAGTGCTGCAATTATTAGTGTAAGCCACCAAACCCAGCCAACATAACTTTTATATGCATTGGGAAACCAAAAAAATTCATGCAACTCATTTTATTATGAAATCCACTTTATTGTGGTGGTCTGAAGCAGAACCTGAAATGTCCCTGAGGTATGCCTACATAAGTATATAGTCTCTCCAAACCATAAACCAATTTTCATCAACATGTATTTGTGATTCTGGTTTTACTTTGCCTATTGTAAGAAAAATGAAGCAGAGCATTCAGTATCATGTTACAAGTGACGAGCTTTGTGCTCTGACTTCTACACTAAGAAAAACTCACAAATACTTAAATCATATGTGCCTTGGAAGATAAAAATAATTTTTGTGTTGCAACATTAATCTAATCTGAACTTTCTGTAACATTAAAGAATTGTACAAAGTGTTTGTGTTTATCTAAAGAGCATGTGGGGGCCAGGCGCAGTGGCTCATGCCTGTAATCCTAGCACTTTGGGAGGCTGAGGTGGATGGACTTGCTGAGCTCGGGAGTTTAAAATCACCCTGGGTAACATGGTCTCCACTAAAATACAACAGATTAGCTGGACATGGTGGCATGCACCTGTAATCTCAGCTACTCAGGATGCTGAGGCACGAGAATCACTTGAGCCCAGGAGACGGAGGTTGCAGTGAGCTGAGATCACACCACTGCACTCCAACCTGGGCAACAGAGTAAGACTCTCTCCAATAAATAAAATAAAATAAAATAAAATAAATAAATAAATAAATAAATAAATGGTATGTGGGTTTTAAGAGAGAAAGACACACTGGATAATAAAAAGTCCGTTGTTTAGATGTCAAAGGACTAGACTGAGATAATGGTTCTTCTACTATCTTACTTTTGAACCCACCAGTAAACCAGGAATTTTTAAAATTTGGGGCTTTGCCATAGTTCTACATACAGAATTGCTTCTAGGAATAAAGAAGCTTAATGAATTACACATTTAATGTCTACATTCCAAAAAATAAGTGCTAGATAGTTCCATACTTTACCTCAACTAATCTATACAACACTACTGCTCAGTGGGGCATCATTTTGCCCCTTTATAGACTAAATAAACAGAGCCTCATAAAGGTTAAGTCTAGAGTTTCTAAAAAGAGCCAGGATTCAAAAGATCAAGTGATTCTGGTGCCTTCATTTTTATTATAACTGTCCCAATATATCCTTTATAGCAATAAGATCCAATACAGAATCATGTGTCATCATGTCTCCTTAGTATCCTCCAATCTGAAATACTCAGTTCTTCTTTGATCTTTATAATCTTAACGATTTTGGAGATTTCAAGACAGTTATTTTGTAGACTGTACCTAAACTTTTTTCCTAATGTTTCTGTATCATTAGATTCAGGCAATACATTTTTGTCAGACATTATCACCAGAAACGATGCTAGGCTCTTCTCATTATATCCCATCAGGTAATATTTATCAATTTGTCCCATCACTGTTATTGTCACCTGAGTAATATGGTATCTACCAGGTTTTTTCCACTATCCTGTTACACTTTTTTTTCTACATTTTCCTAAGTATTGTGTGGGGAGATACTTTGAGACTATGTAAATGTATCATTCTTTATCCAACTCTCACCCAATAATTTTAGCATACCTTTATGTTTCTTGTCAGAATTCATTATTACTATGATGGTTACCATGTGACTTTCTTTCCATAATTTCTTGTATATTTATTAGTTGGCAGGTTAAGGAAGACATTTCTCTTCTCTCTTATTTTTTCATTTATTCATAAATACATCAGGTCAATTCATGAATCCATATTCTATTCAATAGGATAAATCCATTCTTACCATTTTTGATGCCTAAATTGCACCACATATGGACACAGGTTACCCCTTCAAGCTGGATTCTTTATCCTTTTGTTATGCTCTTCAAATTCTTTAAGCACCTCCTCACTTTCTGGAATAATAAAATATTCCAGACTTGTCCTGTATTTTCCCTTCCCCAGACCAGATTCAGAAGCACAGTTTTTAGAAGCCAAGATCTTGGTGTGACGTGCTGATATTACTATTGGAGTGTACTTTGCTTCTAAGCTGCCTCAGAGAGCTAAGAAATATATTTACATGTATTACACATATTCACACACATTTACACTTCTCTCTATATATAGACATATATATATATGTCTATATATATAACCACAAAGTCCTTCATTTCATATTTGTGACTCTTTTCTAAAAGTAAAAAACCTGGCTCATATACACATACATATAATATAACACATAGGAGATAGGGAAAGTAAGTATATGTGTGTGTGTATATTTATATGTGTATACGTGCACACACATACATGCACATATACATACATATGTATACTTATTTTCTCTCTATCTCTTACATGGTACCAACCAATCTCCTCATCCTGTTGAGCCACTTCCCCACTTGACAACCTTCATCCAGTAAGACCCAACTCTTGTTAAGCCATCACTATGAGAAGCCGCTTTCCTAATAGGGCCTTCAAACCCCACTGGGCTGCCACCCAACTCAGGACCCTTCCACAATTGGGTCTGCTTAATGGCATTTCAACTGAATGAGAAAGGGAGGGAGGAAAAGGGGAAGCAAAGCCCTAATATGTTTTGATTTATGTTCCTACTTCCTATTAATTAGACACTACTCTTTCCTCCCTTTCATTTAACTGGGAGGCAGCATTATATTTTATAGTAGAACGATCACGAGTTTTGAAGCCACAGAGTCCTAAGTTTGATACCTGGCTACGACTAACTAGATGATAACCTTAGCTTCCTCACCTGTCAAATGGTGATAAAATCCATATTGTTGCATATTTATGAGTATTAAAGAAAATGAACGTAATGTGGTTCAGTGTCTGGCAGATAAGACCATAAATGGTAACTATTGTTAAATTGTTAAACTTTAAAGGTAAGCACAAAAATAAAGGCATGTACACGACTAATTAAAGTCACTAAGTGTTGAGGGCTACGAGGATAAAATACCAGCAAAGACAACAGAATAATTCACTTTTGCAATAGATCTTGACACCCAGGAACCTAGCTATTGGGCTGTCAGTGTTATGTTCTGCCATGAATAGTGGAGAAATGTGTAAGTAAAGTGGAAATAATATAACAAAAGTGGGGTTTTCTTTTAAATTTAAGGATGATCAGAATAGGTGCTTAATAAATAAGAATAAAAAATATCTCTTAGTTGGGCACAGTGGCTCACACCTGTAATCCCAGCACTTTGGGAGGTCAAGACAGGCAGATCACAAATCAGCCAGGTGTCGTGGCAGGTGCCTGTAATCCCAGCTACATGGGAGGCTGAGACAAGATAATTCCTTGAACCTGGTGGGCGAGGGTTGCAGTGAGCCAAGATTGCACCACTGCACTCTAGCGTAGGCAAGAGCAAGACTTTGCCTCAAAAAATAAAAAATAAAAAATAAAAAATAAATAAATAAATCTCTTCATGCTCATGCTCAGCTTTTATGAGTGGTGAAATAGTAAAGGTCATCCTATAATTCCAAGCAGCATTTGGATTTCTCCATTAGATTTCCATTTAAAAACACTTTCATGAGGATGTAGTATTTTCATACGAAGAATGGAAGTGAAATGAGATTACAGGTATTCAGGTATCTGAGTGCCTAAAAAGGCGATGAGACAAGTTCCCAGACCTGACCACTTCATCTTTCCCAGTAAAATATTAATAGAACCACTACGTCTTAGAGAGAGCAAATTTTTTTCAGGTCACCTGGATATCTTTTAAGAGTCCACAAGAAGTTCTTTCACAAAACGTTTCCTTAAAGGGAAAAGGATAGTGGAGTTTGAAATAGTTAAGCATAGCACTATCATTCTTGCTTTTTAAGTCACTTCCTTCCCCATGTCCTGCTTAATTCCTTCCCCCCAAAACCAAACTTCAATGAACACTGAAATTTCCTTTTTATTGTACTTCTCACATTTCTTATCTCTTCCCATCCACATGGAATAAAAATAAATTTGTTCACCTCAGCATCCTGAAGAGCACAGCCAGTTTACTACTCTGATGTTCCAGGTCAGATTTAAATCTTTCAGTTACTCTCCTCTTCTCTAAATTCTGTTATTCAGTGTGAAATTTAAAACTTACTAATGACTGTACACCAGAAATGCAGCCTGGCATGAAGATGTGAATTACCATGAACCTCTTGGTCTTTCACATGCCTTTCAAAGGAGAATAACCATTGCTTCATAACTACATTGTCAAAGCATCTTTTTATACAAACACCAACTGCTAGTTAACAAACTATAAAAAACAAGCGATCTGTAATAATTTTTACAACCATTGAAATGTAGTTGTGTACCATTGCCTGAGCCTGCCTTTTAGCTGATTAACAAATACAGTGAATTTAACTTTGTAGATTCTTAACATTTAAAGACAACAGTCTAAAGCAATTTGAAGTATATTCTGCCAATCAGTTATTGAGTTAGACCACCCATAGCCTTTTTTAAATTCTTCATTGTTTGAATAATATGGGAGGAAATTTAGTGTATACTCTCTTCTTCCTGTATTTTCCAGTTAGATTAAGCTGTTGTCTTCACAATTGCCTCCCAGCTGCTGTGACTTGTGAAAACAACAGACCCTGCTCTGTTGTCTGGAGAAAGCCGGGATTGTTATGAGTAACTTTATTGCAGGCACATGAGTGTGTTAAGACTTTAAAACACGCTCAAATGTCATGTGCACACCCAATGACGGGCAAGAATAATTATGAAAAAACAAGAAATCTATGTCTATGAAACCGTGTTGGACAAAATGGGCCATTCATTGTGTTCCCCTGGGAATGCCTGGACTCTGCAGTCAGAAAACAAAAAAGGCACTTTTTTCCTGCCGTAGGCTGAATGCTTAGCTTTGCCATCTGAGCCCTAAGAAAACACGGGCCCCTCTACTGCTGGCGCACCCACGCACACTAAAAAATATTAATGCCTCTCTCTCCTTACTTTTTTTCCAGGCATTCCCTCGTGTAGGCTGTAGCCAATATAATGTCAACACAAAGACAAAATAGTTTATCTAACATCAGTCCCCAACAATTTCCCTCTTGTCCTCAGTTAATTGCCCTTTCCCCAACATTAAGAAGAAAAAAAAAGATAACCTTTACTCCAGTGGAAAAACTTGTCTCTGGCACAGATTTTAACTGCAGCAATAATCCCTTCTGTACTTTTACATAGTTTTACCAAATACTATGTAAGCATACTCATTTGTCTCCACATTGCTGCTTCTTCCTTCAAGAGTTCTGAAAATCATTTTGTTGGTTAAAGTTTGTCAGCTCCCTCTCAAAAATGCCCCTTCTCAAAGTTAACTACCACGTGTCCTTCTTGTCAATGTGTGCACGTACACTATACAAATGGAATGACAAATGAAACTCCAAATCATTTCAGCCCAAACACATTGTTTAGTATACAAATTTCACTGAAAGTTCAAGGTTTTTAAGCTTTATTGAAATTTTCAAGGGCAGTTATTTTATGTTAACCCATAGGTAAGTTATTTGCTGATTTTCCTAGAGAGATATATTGCACTTTGATGGTCTACTGTAGGCTCTACAGTAATTTCCTTGGCAGCTGAACCAGCAGAAAAAAAAATATGCAATAAACAGATTTCCAAAACAGTAAGCTTTTGCCCAGGATCTTTAATTTTGACCCTTTTCAGTACATTCCAGGAAGAAAACACTGAGAGAATATGTGCTTCATTATAAAGTTAGGAAATAGGAGTCTGATAGGTCATTAAAGACCATAAATTCCTATTTCATCTTCCTTTCCAGAGCTCAGTTCATTGCACTTTTATTCCCATCCAGCAACCACAGACTTCAGAACCTGCTAGGGACAAAATTGGAAAAGGGAAAACACTTCTTTGGTTGCTTTTGAAAAATTAGCTATAGAATACTTATGTCAATTCCTTTGACTAGAATAAGTATTTTAAAACTCATCAAGTTTAAATATGTTCTTCATCATCTTTAGCTAATGAGCAAATGACTTGGAAAGGTAACAGCTGGATAAGTGAGATACAAATTTTGTCTGACAATAAAATGTGGTTATCTTTTATTTAGCTAACTGGTGTTAATGACCCAGTAGCAGCCAATGCCAAAAAGAGGCAATTGTGGGTACGTGTACACATACCAGCAGAAACCAGGATCTTTTAGTCAACCAACTGGTTGTTTTGACTATACCACTCCCAAAGCAATTGATTTGACTGAATTAAACAATTGGGTTTGAATCTATGATTAAATTAGGGAGTTTGAAAGCATTTTAGAGATTGAGATTGTCTAGTTACTTAATTCTAGGCCAGTTCACTCATTCTGTAACATAAGTATATTGAGGCTGGAGATACGGAGAAAAAGATAACTCAAGTTAGTGTCAAAGTCAGTGTATGGATGCTGTCAGAGACATAAAATACCAATATTGATTACAGAAGTGAGTTAGAGGTGGCATTAATTACATAGCTAAAAAAGGTTAGGTTTCTCTAAGTTGGGAAGAACTACTTTCATAAGTAACCACTATTCAAAAGGAGGCAAATCTTCCAGGCCAAAATGTAAACCCAGAGTTCATTTCAAACATTTTTACACAGATAGAAATGGCTTTGGACAAGCCATACTTGTACAGTGGTATTTTGCAGAGATGCTAGGGGCCAGCTAGCAGAGCCCACATGAGACTACTTCATGGAAGCCACTTCGGGATGGGACGGTCATGAATAACACTTCCATATCTTTCTCTCAAACATGAAAGTTGATTTCAGGATGTTTTCTTGTCCATGAAGCCTAAACAAGATTTTTTTCCCTCCCCTGGATCCTAAAACCTATAAACAAATGAAACTCACACTGAAGGAATATTGAGCAAGGAGTCTAGAACTGGTTCTGTCTCTCAGGCTGAAAGATGATGTACTTACAACTTAGCCAGCCATCAGACCAGCCACAGATTTGTTTTAACAATTCAACAACATCACCATTCCTCATTCACCCACTTAGCTTAATTTTCCTAGCATCACTTTCACTGCTGAGGTTGTCTCTATTAAGCCATTTTTTTTTTGCATCATTAACTTTTAACCAGGCATCGATAGCTTTATTGTTTAAATTGCGTATGACTTTATTTAACGTCAGCATTTCTTCTAGCTCTTGACAAGAAGTCACATTTTATAACTAATTAAATTGATCCCTGGGAAGCAAAAGCCACTAAATGAAATTATTCGTACCCAAGTGTCAATATATTAAATCAAAGGGCTAATGAGTTGGGTCACTGCTTCTTTTATTGGGAGTCTACAGCAGAATAAGACTCATATTATCCTCTATTTTCTGCCTTAACAATCAATTTTATTTAAACCAAAGGCACCCAATTAATACTTTTGGATTTTACAGTAAATAATACCTCTTTCATAACATATAAATGGGAAATGGAAAATTTTCTTTGACATATGCAATATATTTTTCACATTTTTTTAATGACATTGGGTCACAGAAACATCTAAGATGATCTAAAAGGTGTTTTGCAAGCAAATGATTTTGAGAGGTTCCAGGTTTCAAGTATTAGCATTACGGGTGTAAATCAGGATGAAAATTTGCCTCTTAGAGCTGACAATAGTGCGTAACGAAAGTGATTAAGAAATGACTAAATTGGTCATGTCAGCTTTTCCGATCACTCTTGCAGCTGCTGAGTAATACTTTGAATTCACTATTTACATTTGGACACTACTTTTAAAATTCACCTAATAGTTCATACCATTCACTGTCTTTGACATAACTTAGCTTCTTTTGACACAATCCCTGAAGACACCATTTTTCCATCGCTGTTAATTTCATCAACCCAATTTATCCACAGAGAAAATTTCATGTCAAATTATTTGTTCCTGTAAATTTTACATTTTGTTTGGGGAAGTTTTACCCCATCATTTATTATTTCAGTATTTGGGAAAGAAAAAACCCCATAAAATCAGGTATGGAATCTCTTACATCTTCAAAAACATAAACAATATGGTCTATAAATCATGACTATAGTAAAATTACATTTAAAACTATGGCAAGCTGAAAACTTCAGTTCTATAAAATTAGGCCCAGTGGTAGTTATCTTCTGACAGTGAGGAAACCACCTCTAGGAAATATTGTACTAAAGTAAAAATTAAAATGAATGTACAAAGAACACATACATAACCATCTGCAATCTGCAACTGCTAAATAACAAATTCAGGCAATGCCTTAATTTTGGTATGAGAACTTTATTTTGTATATCTGTCAATTAGTCAAAATAACAACAGTTTAAAGATAGCCCTAAAATACTTTGGGTTGAATTAATAATTATTTATGACATAATAAGTTGTCTAAAATCAATTTTTGTCTCTAATACTTAACTTTGTTGATTCACCACCAGGATCAAATACATCATAGGGAACACCACAGATGTTTTTGACAAAAACATGTTCTTTCACCCACACGGTTTGCTTTTTCAAACATTGAATTAGGGTTTCTTTCTTTGTAGACACAGTGGTTCTTTTTTAAAAAAACCTTAAATAGTCATTTTTATCCATTTATAGATGTGTATGCTTTGGAGGTCAAGCATATGCTGTTGTTTCTTACCACAAATGTTTTCCTTCATTTCCAATGGTCAAAAGTCACAGGCATATTTGACCCCACCCACAGACAGCTCTGTTCAGTATCTGGAGAACCCAAAGCTGCCTGGAAATCACTGAAACCCAGATGCTCGCTTCACAAACAAATATAAAGGTATTCCGACACAGACCAATGGAATTTGACACTGGACTATCAATAAGTTACAAAAACAAAACAAAATACGAATTACTATTTTCTCTGGAATGTATGTATAATTAAAGCCAGAGAACACCCTTTACCACTAATACAGGCTACTGATCTGAACTACCATGCCAAGATGGTCTTGATAAACACATTATTCTGTTATGTAATAGTGACTGAATTAACTAACAGTTGTTACATTTCCCTCTACTTCCTAACTTCATGTTTTCAGACACACACACACAGAGACTCACATACATTCTCAAAAATCTCTTTGATGGTCAGGCGTGGTGGCTCACGCCTGTAATCCCAGCACTTTGGGAGGCTGAGGAGGACTGATCACGAGGTTAGGAGATCAAGACCATCCTGGCTAACAGGTGAAACCCCGTCTCTACTAAAAATACAAAAAATTAGCTGGGCGTGGTGGCGGGTGCCTGTAGTCCCAGCTACTCGGGAGGCTGAGACAGGAGAATGGCATGAACCTGGGAGGCGGAGCTTGCAGTGAGCCCAGATCGTGCCACTGCACTCCAGCCTGGGCAAAAGAGGGACACTCTGTCTCAAAAAAATAAAAAAATAAAAATAAATTAAAAAAAAACTTTGATACCTCAAAGATATCAGAAATGATATATTAGAATTGCTTTTTTTTTTTTTTTTTTTTGAGACAGGGTCTCACTCTGTCTCCCAGGCTGAAGTGCAGCGGCATGATCTTGACTCACTGCAACCTCCACCTCCCGGGTTCAGCAATTCTCGTGCCTCAGCCTCCCGAGTGGCTGGGATTACAGGTGTGTGTCACCACGCCCAGGTAATTTTTTGTATTTTTTTGTTTTTTGTTTTGAGATGGAGTCTTGCTCTGTTACCAGGCTGGAGTACAGTGGCATGATCTTGGCTCACTGTAACCTCCACCTCCCAGGTTCAAGCGATTCTCCTGCCTCAACCTACCCAGTAGCTGGGACTACAGGTGTGTGCCACCATACCTAGCTAATTTTTGAATTTTTAGTAGAGACAGGGTTTCACCATGTTGGCCAGGATGGTCTCTATCTCGTGACCTTGTGATCCACCTGCCTCAGCCTCCCAAAGTGCTGGGATTACAGGCGTAAGCCACCATGTCTGGACAATTTTTTGTATTTTGTATTTTTTAGTAGAGATGGGGTTTACCATGTTGGCCAGGCTGGTCTCGAATTCCTGACCTCTAGTGATCCTCCTGCCTCAGCCTCCAAAAGTGCTGGGATTACAGGGATGAGCCATTGTGCCTGGCCTAGAGTTACTTTTTTTAAGGAAAAAAAAAGTCATAGCCTTGGGAAAGGGAAAAAATTTGCAAACTGATAGTTGTCCCAAATTTGTTTGGCGATATATCATCCTACAAAGCAGTATTGCACAGGGATATATACAGTAAGTTTTACTAAGCCTATCAAAAACAGGGATAACTATCTCTGATAGGACTGATTAGACAAATAAATAAAATATCTCTTCCAGTTACCTCCTAAAATACAATAAAAACCCATACCACTCCCTACTAAGCACAATATGAACAACTGAACACGTAAGACTGAAACACATTGGGGTCCAACAGAACTCAACGTATCTCTTTGTGTCTCAGAGTATAATTGGTGGTAATGACCACTGAAGTCTGGTCTCCCTGCCCAAAAACATGCTTACAATTTCCAGTTGTCACTTCCGCTGAAATGCCCACAGAATTGAATAGACCAGTGAGACAGATACGTGATCTCAAACTCAAGTTTTCCAGCTTACACACTGTTGATAAAATACTGAGGAAAATCTAAGCATTTTTTAAAGCCAAAAATAAAAAAAAATTCCAAATTGAGATATAATGAAGTTTAACTTCTTTTCTCTGCAGAATACCACACAATCTTATTAATTAATCCTAAACCAAGCATAATTCTAAGTTGTATTTTTCTGAAAACAAAGTGTGGCATACTACCCATGGCTTTGGGTAATGCTGCTCAATAATAAAAAGGAATATAAAAGTGAAGTAAGACTGCAATTTATTCCTCTCAGCTTAAATCACATTCCTGTCTTCATTACAGTGGCTGGACACCACCAAAAGCTTTATTACCTGTTTCCTATGTTTTGATGTTGGACAAATGCAAGTCATAGCAAAGATAGCCTGAGGCCAACAATGAACATACATTATGTATCTTAATATTATCAAAGAACTATGCTGTAATCAGGATCCTAACTAGAGTTTGTAAATACATGAAGAAAATGTCAGAAGCAGAATTGGACAGTGTAAAGGGAAAAATAAATGGAGGAAACATTTGCTAATAATCATTACAATAGAATAATAACCCTCCTAATTAACATGCTGTGATAAATTACAGAAGTCTATTTTTTATGTAATTTTTCCTTTATGCCATATATCCCTGTGCAGTATTCGTTTTACCATACATGCTTCTTTCTGCTCTATTGTGCTCCCATTTCGCCTTTTAAGTGACTCCTCCTCTTCAGCCCTCAGCCAGATATTTTCTAATCACCTGTCTCTGAATTAAATTAAGTACAGTAGTCTTCTGAATCATTCAACTAGTCTAACTGATTTTTTAAAGCCATTTAATATTTGCTTACAAAAAATATGCAACTTTTTGTCTTTACATAATGACACAGTAAGAATTATAGTAATATATACATCAAATTTTCCTGTTTCTATTTCCCCAAGTATAACTTTGTACAAACAACCACAGACTAGCACACGGGCATCTATCTACCTTGATAAATCTGCACCTTGAGTTTGTAACCAGGCATTTCCTGGGCAACCAGTACTTCAGGGAGTGTTCAAATATTTGTAGTGGAGCAGTTTGGGCTGCACATATTTTAGTTCTTATTCATGCATTCCTCATTTACAACTTGTGAACCTGGTAAATTTCTGGTTTTAAGAGTATCGCTCCTTCTTTTCTGTAGGTGGTCCTTGAACTACCCTCTTCGCTTAACTGTGGAGTGTGGGTCAGACTGTCAGGAAAAAAAAAAAAGTGTTCTTTTTCTTTTGAAATTATTTCCCAGGTCACTCTATCTCTATGTTCAAATTCCCAACTTGACAAATGAGTCTACAGGTTTTTCAATCAAAATCTCTGCTCTGAAAGATACATCACATAGTGGTTAGGATCCAGGGCTCTAGATTCTCATAGAAAGAGAGGCAGTAGAGTGCAGTGGTTAAGAGCACAGATCCTAGAGCCAGACTAAGTCTGAATTTGAGGTCTTCCACTTATTAACTGTATGACCTTAGACAAATTATTTAACCTCTCAATGCTTCACTTTTGTGATTTATAAATGGGAATAATATTACCTACGTCATGGGGCTATTGTAAGGATTCAATGGGTTGAGGTATCCAGAGCCTTAGAATAGTGTCTTTTTTTTTTTTTCTTGGTTTTTGTGTTTTTATTTTATTTTATTATTTTTTTTTAATTATACTTTAAGTTCTAGGGTACATGTGCATAACGTGCAGGTTTGTTATATATGTATACTTGTGCCATGTTGGTGTGCTGCACCCATCAACTTACAGTAAATACTATGTAAGTGTTTGCTGTTGTTAATTAGATTAGAATCTTGGCTAGGCTACTTATTGTGATGCCTTGGGCAAGGTGTTTAATCACTGGTAAGCCTCCATTTTCTCAGTGGCAAACAGTATTATTGTGTCAATTGAGTAATATAATACATAAGGCATTTATTACAGTACTTAGTACATAGTGAATCATTAGCTATTATGTTAAAACATACTTAGTGGCAGTCTAGTGTATCTTCCTCTTCCACAACATGCTTTTATTAAAGGTGAACTAGTTCCAAAGTCTCTATTGCTTTCCTATGCCATCAAATCTACAATCTTTATTCTAACCAAAGTTTCCAAATTTATTTCCCTTATTCACTGATAAAAACTCCACCACAGGGCATCTTTTCTTAGGTTATACACTCCAAACTCGTTATCACATCTTCACTTTAGTATTTACTCTCATATTGTCCTTCCCTTCTCCCTGAATATCCAAATCCCATCCAGCCTTTAAGACCAAAGTTCCAGAAAGTTCTTTAAAATTATTCCAATCTAGTATGCTTTTTGTTTCTCTGAGTTCCAGTGTGTAAAGGGGACAGTTCCAGTGATTTAGATTGATGCCCTACCTCTGTCACTACAAAACTGTGTGGCCTAGAGCATGTCACTTTGCCCCCTGGTCACAGTTCCCCTCAAATACAAAACGATTGGGTTTAAATAGATGATTTCTAAGAGCCCTATCACCCCATCATTCTGAGACCTATTGCAGTCATATTCACAGTGCAATGCTTATTGTAGATGCTTAATAAATGTCTCATGCTTGAACCTTCCAGAGCTGAACATATATGATCAGTCTGGGGGTCCCTTCGCTACTGCCTCTCCTTCTCAATCTCCATCACATGTTCCCATTCCTCTATTACTCCACCCTTTAAATGTTAGTATTTCCAAAAATTCTGCTCTGTACCCTCTTCTCACTCCCTATATTTCTAGGCAAACTCATTATTATCCACCTGATAATGATTCCTAAATCTGTATTTCTAACTCAGACTCCATTTACAAGTTTCAAACCTATATATCCAGCATCTAGTAAGTATATCTACCTGGATAATTCAGCATGTCAAAAATAAAACTCTTCATCTCACCCAGTCCTCCAAACGTGATCATCATCCTGTATATTACCTGATCTGTCCCCCAATACCTCTCTGACCTCACCACATACCACTTCCCCTTGCTCTGTCTAGTCTATCTTTACTGGCCTCCTGGCTACCCCTAAAACATGCCAAGCATACTCCCACTTCACAGACTTTGTAATTCTGTTCCTTCTCCTTGGAATACTTTTTTTTACCCTAATATCCATGTCTCCTTCATTCAATTTATTCAAATCATTTCCTCAAAAGGAGGCCTCTCTGACTGAGCTCTATAAATGTGTAACACTCATCATTCTATATTCTTACTTATCCTTAACCTATTTTTCTTCATAGAATTTATCACTACATTATATTATCTATTTGTTTACAGTCTCTAACTTCCCAAATTTTGTCCATTTTGTTCCTTAGTGTATTATCACTGCTCACTGATAATGAGCAGTGATTTATCACTGATAAATATTTGTAAGATTAAATAAACACCTATGCTGTTGAACAGAGGTGTCCACTGTCAACCAATGCAGAAATGTGGGAGTTTGCTTAAATTTCTTCTTAGCTACATCCAATTAATCATGAATTCTATAGATTTATTTCCTCAACATCACACAAATCCATCTCCTCATCTCCATTCCTACTTCCATTGCCTTAGCCCAGATTCTGTCATTTCTTCCCTTTTGGATTACTTCAATAGTACCTTAAATGTTCTCCATGTCTCTACTTTTAGCCTCCTGTTTTCAGGAGGCTAATATCCAAATCCCATCTAGTCTTTAATATCCAATATCTGTATTTCTAACTCAGACTCCATTTCCAAGTTTCAAACCTATATATCCAACATCTAAGTATATCTACCTGGATAATTCAGCATGTCAAAAATAAAACCCTTCACCTCACCCAGTCCTCCAAACCTGATCATCATCCTGTATTAACATGATCTGTCCCCCAGATTTGGTTAATCATGTGGTTAAATGATTCATCCAAGATTACATACCAAATAGATATTCTCCACACTCTCGTCAGACTGATCTTTCTGAAAGGCAAATGTCATCCCATTCCCTTGCTTATATCCTTTAAACTATTGTTCTTAATTGGTCATAAAAGGTCCTTCAATATCTGGTGCATAACTATACTCTAGCTTCATTTTGCCACACTTGTACTTGTTCACTTCATTCCAGCCTTACTGAGAAACAAATTTATTTGTAGTTCCCTAGCATGCAATGTTCTTCATCTCTATGAATCTTTGTTCAGACTCTTCTCTTTGCCTGGACACCTTCCATCCTGGTTCACATTCCTTCTCCTACTTCAATCAGACTCTTCTCTTTGCCTGGACACCTTCCATCCTGGTTCACATTCCTTCTCCTAATTCAAAATTCAGATTCATATTAAATGTCACTTCTTTGAGCAAGCCTCCCTTACTCCATCAATTGGGATTAAATGCTCTTCCTCTGCACTTCCATGGCAGTCAGTGAATATATCTACCATAAGCCTTAGTACATTATATTGTTGCCATTTACTAGACTGCGAGCTTCCAAAGATAAGTAATTTATCTTTCTTCTTTTATTCTTGGTTCCAGCATAGTACCCAAGGAGTAGCAGAAATTTAATAAGTAAAATTTATTAAACTCATTCAATTAAAAATTGTTGAGTTAATCTCTATCAAGATATTAAACACATCTCTTCATTCTTGGATACTTTCAATGCATCTAGACACTATGCCACCAGCTCCTCTCAAATCCCCTCTTAGTTCCTTCCAATTTCTCTACCTTCTCAAAGCTAGTATTTCCAAAAGCCATCATACCCCTTGGTGTATATATCATGTTCTTGTGGCTTTCGTAGGGTATGACTCCCAGGTATGACTTGTTCTCTTTTGCTCAAAATGAAACTTATGCCGAAATGCAACAACAACAATTAGTAAATCTCATTAATAGATTTCTTTTTCCACATCTCCCAAGTGTCATCTTTATCTCAACTGTAATTTATATGTAAATAATCATATGATATATGTCCTATTTCTTCATATTACTGGTAACACTAATGATGACTAAATGTGTATGTACATGAATGTGTGTGGAGAGGGGGCACCCAGGAAAAATGGAGAAATTGGAGGCAAGGCTTCCAGGAGTAATAAAAGAATTCCTGCTTTCCTGGGTGTTCTTTTAGGAATTCAGAAAAAAGATCTTGGTGAATGTGATATGGGAACTGATGTAAAATTTTGTTCTGTGTGAAATGACTCATCATTTTTGTCACGACTGCACACTTTCTCAATTTATATTTACCAAAGTATTTCTCTACACGTTAACTCTAATAATTCTTGCATTAGCCCTATGTCCTTGAAGTTACAGGTGTGTGTGTGTGTGTGTGTGTCTGTGTATCTCTGTGTTTTATCTTTTTACAGAAAAGTTTCACAAAGGTTAAATGATTCATCCAAGATCACATGCCAAATAGATAGCAGAGCCAGACTTTGGAACTATTATTTTCATATTTTCCACTTCCTTTCTTTGCAGGAGAAAGATAATGCACATAGTCCCAATAAGCTCACCTTATACCTAAATCATATCTACCAATGATACTACAGAAATAAACACTTTTAAGAGAATACTTTCATCAAACTGTTTATTAGTGTTTCTGCTGTTAACCAAAATTATCTAATATTAATTCCTTATCCAAAATGACTTATTGCTCCCATCTGTGATTAAATCCTGTTTTCCTATCCCCTACTCTAACTCAGATGCAAAATTAATACTAGCATGAGAATGCTAAAGATCAGTTCATTTGAGGATTCAAGAGTTTGTGATAAATATTACTGTTTCTTATATTTCTAATCTTTTCTACCTACCTTATTTCTCATCATTTTCATACAGCTCTCCAAAACAGTTATGTGAAAATAATTGGTGTTTAGTTTTAAAAAATACTTTGTTTCCTCCCTTTAATATTTTTATTTGGCCTTATAGTATCAGTAGGAAATTTGACAGAGAAATATTAGGTGATGTGAACTTGTGAACTGATAGAAAAAATAAGGTAAAAAGACCTTTATGCAGTATTCTGAGTAATATAAAATCTAAAATATATACCTACAGATTTTAGTAACCTAATAACTATGCACACAACTTTGGAATCTTTTAAATTTTTGACTAGGGTAATTTTGGGTTAAATGTAAAATGTAATAAAGTTTGTAACATATACATTTACTAATAAAATAGTCTCCATTCTATTGACATTTATTGGCCTGCAGAACAATCAGACTTTTGATAAGTCTGTTTCTACCTATAAAAATCTACTTAATGCAACAGAACATTAGGTAAGTGAAACTTCGTTATTACCAAATGTATGTAAAGTGGCAGAATTTGGGGGACAAGTACTAAAACATGGAGCAAAATTTCTAAAGCAGATTTTTTCATAACAGTTCTGCCATAGACAAAGTCATGGGGTGGGAAACTCTGAAAGGTGACTAACATACCAGAAATGTAGGCCTCAATGGTATCAGCAAAACCTGATAAAATTGCCTTAGCATAATACTAACATGTTGTATTAATGTAATGTACAAGGCTGCTGCAGATGGGGTTCTCTAAAAGCTACAAGATAGGTTTAAGGTTTAAGGTACAAGATATTTACTAGGAAACAACACTTGTAAACAGGAAAGAGAAGAAAACAAGACTGGGCAGAGGAAGAAGTTGAACTACAGTATTGGCTTAAGAATACTTCATCCAACTCAGCAGGAAGCCCTGAAGTCAGTGTCTAATTTCAAACCTGAAAGGCCCGAACTTCACATCCATGTCCTTCACTCAAATGGGAGAGCCTGGGAAGGATATGACCTGGGGTTAAGCGGCTCTCTGCAGCTCAGGCAGACTACAGGAGCTGACAGATGGAAGCTGTATGTTTTACAGCATTTCTGTGGCTGGGCAGCAAGTGCATCCTTAGAGATGTGTCTGGATAACACATGCTCATATATACCATAATGACTTATCTTAAATACCAGTTTGTGGCATCATGCTAAGTGTGGTAAAATTACTTTAAGGGCTGGAGGCTAATGTGGTTTTTAACCTAAAGGTGAAAAAATAATAATCCTTTATGTTAAAGTAGAGTAGTCTACAAGCCTATCAAAGAACACAGAAAACACACCGTCAGAAATTATGGATTAAGGATAAAAATTAATTTAAGAATGTTTCATTTTCTTAAACTAGATTCTGTTCAGACTTCTAAATTTTTCTTCTTTCCTGAAGTCTACAAAAGCAGCACAGTGAGTCCAGGGGGCTAATTATTTCTGACCATGAATTACTTTAAAATATTTCTAAATTATTAAAAAAATTTTAGAACTGAGCTCTTTTTAAAATTCTTCAATTAATTCCAAATTTTCAACAAAACTACAAGAAAGTTTTAAACTCTTGATCCAAAGCTGATGATACGAGTTAAATAACATGCAGCCACTTTAGTTCAAGAATCAATGATCCAAATATTTGATTGCTTTGCTTTTTAATGTTTCTGTACTTTATCTCACCCAGTTGAATGCTAGTAAACCAGCTTTCAAAAAAAAAGTAGGGGAGGGTGATATGGAGCATTTGCCAGTTTCCATGGTGTAAATTGTTGACTTCAATCCACCATGGTTGATTTCAACCTATAAACATGATGTCACTGGACGAGAAGTCGGGAAAAGATACACACAGTTGGTTCTTATGAGCCAGTGTGAGTTGGCTCCAGCATAACATTAGTACACCTATTTCTTTATTTTCTCTTTATTCTTGGATTGTGTGAGGACTGTAACACTTAAGATTTGACAGTGAACTTGATATCTATCTATCTAGATATCAAATATATACATATATAAGTCTTATGTTTAAGACTATATGTCATATGTTTAAGCCACCATGCCCAGCCTAGAAATTCTTAGATATTAACTATACCTTGCTTAAAAGTGCTGTATGATACCATGTTCAATTTAAAGCAAATAAAATGTACATAAAGTAATGTCTTGCCTGTCTACCATTTCACTTTCCTGCATCAGAATCAGTGGACCTTCAGCATTTAACTGTTCAGTTTATAATAATTATTTTTG
>NW_012106463.1:359251-360205 GCF_000951045.1 Mandrillus leucophaeus | reverse complement strand
AAGAAAGAAAGAAAGAAAGAAAGAAAGAAAGGAAGGAAGGAAGGAAGGAAGGAAGGAAGGAAGGAAGGAAGGAAGGAAGGGTTCATAGAGAGACAACAGTATGTCTCATATTTCCTGTATTGAGTGCCTTCATATAGCTAACTTTCAGTCTTGTTACACAGAGCAAATATGCTTTAAGGCTGTGAAATTAACTGGTTTTTTTTTTTCTATATTGCTAACTGCAGCTTTTCCTATTGTTGATTACTAAAATAACAAATAGTAAAGCAGTTCTTTAAAAATCTACTTTTAGAGGAATGATTTTCAGTATATTTTCTCAGGAGTTCCCGCAAGTGTTACTGTTCTACTTGGTATTTGCAAGGTACAAATACTAACTTGCAAGCCATAAATATTACCATTGCATTTAAGGGATATACCCTTGATGTTGATAAAGTTAAAATACTTAATCTATGATCAGTTAACAAAGCTCATTAAAATTTTACTAAATTAAAAATCATTTTACTTAGTATGATTATTGCTCAAATGTCTCTCTTACTAAACTGCGAGTTTCCTAAAGGCAGAGACATTATCTTTTTCACCTTGATACCTTTAGCTAAGTACTAAGGGACTTAAATGTTTAAAGAATTGAACTAAATCTACAACTCTCAAGATTTCTTATTTTAACATAATATACATAAGAATTACAGAAGTTAAAATGCTTAAAAAGATACCAGACGGTAAACTAAGGCTGTAAAAACTATATCCCTTACTATTCCTTTCTGAAGTTTCCCCAAGGAACTATACAGCATTACTGATTTTCAAAAACTATAGTAAAGTTCAGTGACACTAAATGAAGAATCCTAGGCCAGGCGCAGTAGCTCACGCCTGTAATCCCAGCACTTTGGGAGGCCAAGGCAGGCAGATCACTTGAGGTCAGGAGTTCAAGATCAGCCTGGCCAACATGGTGAAACCCTGTTT
>NW_012106463.1:353975-357361 GCF_000951045.1 Mandrillus leucophaeus | reverse complement strand
TATATATATATATATAGTCTTAGACATAAGAATTATTTTAGTAGCTAATAGGCTCTAGTAGCTGTTTCCCTAATCCAAATATTACATCGTGTATTTAAAGTAGTAATGGAAACTAAATTACAACAACAAAAATCACAACCAATGCACATTCTGAAAAGGGCACAAAGAGTGGGATTCTGAAGAGACAAAAGCAGGACAAAGGAAAAATGTTGACCTCCTTTATTAGTGCCACAAAACTCCTGCTGAGACAAAAAGCTGCTCCTCATAGTCAAGTCGGATCTCTACCATATAACACTCATAGTGTTAAGGTTTCTCATTTTTCTTTTTTCTTCTGTCCTTTGACATACCTACAACCTGGCACTCGGTAGTACTTACTGAAAAAGTGAATTGCAGACATTTCCTTGTTCTCACTTGGCCTTGCCTTAGTGTGTTTCTCTATTCACTGTTCCAACATACTAATTCATGGCAGGAGGCTAAAGTTAAGGATATTTTATCAGACTCTGTTTGCTTATGGTCCTCACTCTCTTACCCCTTCCTGGAACAATGAAAATAAATTAATAGATTCTTCTGTTTCTTCCTTATTCTAAATTTAATGAAAGGATTCTGTGCAATTATACATAATAGAGTTTTCAAATCTTTCAATTTTTACATACAACTGTAATAATTGTTCCTTTCTTGGAAAAATCAAAACTTTAAGTTCATAATGATGGATAGCAACTTCATCAAACTAGCAATCTGTGAAAATTTCCAAATTTTTGCCCAGACATTCTTGCTTATAATTAAAACTAGCTGCATCTTATATCCTTCAAAACAGAAAGAATCAGGTTCAGAATATTAAGATATCCATATAGGTCAGAATATTTTGATTTCTTTGAAGACCTTTAAAGTCCAATATTATAAAACCAACTCTGTCAATAACTAGATGTTTTCAGGACATAACATGTGACCTTGGACAAGCAATCCTCTTGATATGGTTTGGATATTTGTCACCACTCAAATCTCATGTTGAATTGTAATCCCCAATGTTGGAGGCAGGGCCTGGTGGGAGGTGTTCGGATCATGGGTGTGGATCCCACATGGCTTGATGCTGGTTTCACAATAGTGAGTTCTCATGAAATCTGGTCATTTAAAAGTGTGTGGCCCTTCCCCCTCATACTCTCTTGTTCCTGCATTCCCATGTGAGTTGCCAGCTCCACCTTTGCCTTCTGTCATGATTGTAAGTTTCCCGGGGCTTCATCAAAAGCCAAGCAGATGACCAGTGCCTTGCTTTCCATACAGCCTGCAGAACCATGAGCCTTTTTAAAAAAAATTATCCAATCTCGAGTATTTGTTTATATCAATGCAAGAATGGCCTAATATACCCCTTAAACAGATGATAGTCCATCTTTAACAGCCTTCGTTTTCTTAAGTGTAAAATGAGTGGTTTGAACAGTATTTTCCACGCTTTGTGGTTGCGATCAATTAGAAGGACAGAGTTGGCTTTTTAAAAATAGAATAGAATAGGGAAAATGAGAAAAGGGAAAGAAAAAAGGAAGA
Organism: Mandrillus leucophaeus; assembly: GCF_000951045.1. Lineage (NCBI taxonomy): Eukaryota > Metazoa > Chordata > Mammalia > Primates > Cercopithecidae > Mandrillus > Mandrillus leucophaeus. The sequence continues at coordinate 355,825 of NW_012106463.1, read as the reverse complement.
AAAGTGAGGAGAAAGAGGAAAGAGTATAAGGGTAGAATGAGATTAAAGAAAGAAGAGAACAGAGTGAATAAAGATGAGAGAGACAAGATAATAAAAAAGAATGAAAAAGGGGAGAAGAAAAATGAAAGGAATCAGATAAGAGTATGAAAAAAGAGGAGGGAAGAGAAAACAAAAAAGAAACAGAAAAAGAAAAGATCTCATACAGAGAACATTACATGTTGTAAGGCAAAACTCATTTAATGAAATTTCTGTTTCTGTCATACACGCATGTGTATGTATGTGCTACATGCGTGTATTGGGTAGTGATGTGAAATGAACTTCTTACTGTGGTTGGTCTGAAAAAAAGTTGAAAGTCAGTGATCTAAGTTCTTAAAGTCTCTTTCACCCAAAACAGTTTAAGATCCTATAGATTTTTACTATGCCTTTTATAAATGAATTTATTTAATTAAAGGAATAACGAAATGATAGTTATAGAAAATAAACATGTGGAGAGGATCGCAACTACTGACAGATGTATAATCCTAACTTTGTAGAAGGTTAGGTAGCATTCATTAAACAATGGTCTAAACCAGGCTTTCTCAGCCTATATCTCAGGAAAAACAAAATCTGGAGGGGAAGAAAACAAACTCTTCCCACACATACTTTCCAAATCAAGTTTGAGGATGAAAAGTATCTCTCCCTTAAAGTGAGAAACAAATCTTGCTAACAAATCTTGACTAAAGCCCTAAGTTATAGGTTAAAGCACTCTTCTGGGGCCTTGACACCACACGATTTTGACTTCTAAGCCTAACCTGGCAATCCAAGCAAGATAGCAACCTGCACTATCTTCCTCTGTGGTTCCTGTGAACTGCAGTTAATCATGTGGTATGTATTTTGTCTTCTATGAAAAGTTGGGGCATTGACAGGTATATTTGTAAGTCAACCATGGAACCAGGGCTAATTCTATTTAAGGCCCTTCATTTCTGAAAGAGACAGGTTGCAAGACAAAGAAGAGCTGAGCCTCTAGAAATTCTTTTTCAGGTGTTTTGTTTGGTTTTGTTTTTGAGACAAGGTCTTGCTCTGACACCCAGTTTGGAGAGCTGTGGCATGATTTTGGCTCACTGTAGCTTCAAACTCCCAGGCTCAAGTGATCCCACCTCAGCCTACCCAGTAGCTGGGACTACAGGCATGCGCCACTACGTCTGGCTAATTTTAATTCTTTTTTGTAGAGATGAAGGTCTCACTATGTTGCCCAGGCTGGTCTCAAACTCCTGGGCTCAAGCAATCTTCCTGCCTTCACTTTCCACAGTGCTAGGATTACAGGGGTGAGCCACCATGCCCAGCCTAGAAATTATTAAATAGACATTAACTATACCTGGCTTAAAAGTGCTGTATGATACCATGTTCAATTTAAAGCAAATAAAATGTATTTGAAGTAATGTCTTGCTTGTCTACCATTTCACTTTCCTGCATCAGAATCAGTGGACCTTCAGTATTTAACTGTTCAGTTTATAATAATTATTTTTGTACTTGCTGTCAAGATGCTCTGCAACTGCTCTCGCATTTTAAAATACATGGACATTTTATCTCTCTGGCTCCTTTGAAAGTTCATGGAGAGGGCCGGGCGCAGTGACTCACACCTGTAATCCCAGCAATTTGGGAGGCTAAGGTGGGCAGATCACAAGGTCAGGGATTGAGACCAGCCTGGCCAACATAATAAAACCCTATCTCTACTAAAACACAAAAGAAATCAGCCAGGCATAGTGGTGTGAGCCTGTAATCCCAGCTACTTGGGAGGCTAAGGCAGGAGAATCGCTTGAACCTGGGAGGCAGAAGTTGTGGTGAGCCAAGATCACACCACTGCACTCCAG
>NW_012106463.1:288528-352925 GCF_000951045.1 Mandrillus leucophaeus | reverse complement strand
CACTAAATGAAGAATCCTAGGCCAGGCGCAGTAGCTCACGCCTGTAATCCCAGCACTTTGGGAGGCCAAGGCAGGCAGATCACTTGAGGTCAGGAGTTCAAGATCAGCCTGGCCAACATGGTGAAACCCTGTTTCTACTAAAAATACAAAAATTAGCCAGGCATGGTGGCCTCTGCCTGTAATCTCAGCTATTCAGGAGGCTGAGACCTGAGAATCGCTTGAACCTGGGAGGTGGAGGCTGCAGTGAGCGGAGATAGTGCCACTGCACTCCAGCCTGGGCAAGAGAGGAAGACTATGTCTCAAAAAACAAAAACAAAAACAAAAAACAAAAAAAATCCTAAAAGACTACACAGGATTTAAGGAGGTAATAATTGTAAAGGACTTATAAAAGTCCCTAGTATATAATAAGTACTCAATATTAGCCATGTATTTAAGCCCTTCTACGAAATACAAATTATTCACTAAGTTAGAGATAGAAATGAAGGACAATGAAACTAGTATAAATATATACAGTCCTATTTGCTCTTTCTAAGCATTTTAATTAAGATCAGAGTCAATCCAAAAAGGTAATTTAAGTGATTTTTTTTAAATGAACCAACTATGGACTGTTTATTTCATCCACATTACCAACTTTAATCAAGTAGGACTTTAACAGCTGATTCATCACCAAACATCTCTGAATTGGATAGACTTTAACTCAGTCAAAAGATCAAACCAACTCCTAATTTTCCAACATTCTATTTAATTCATAGCACTATTAACTAAATATTTTAGTACAATTTGTTTCATATGTGTACTTCTGCAATATTTGCTTCAATAAGTGATGAACATATAATGGAAGAAAAAATAACTTTGAATGTTTCCTTCTTTGTCCATTAAAATGATTTAAGATTTCAACTATTCAATTTAACAACATCCCCCATGTGCAAAGCATCAAACTAGGCATGTTGGGAATACAAAAATGACTATGACCTCAGACTTCAGGTAGGCTATGATCTTGTAGGAGGGACAAGACATGAATGAACAGCTAAAATACAATGCATGTAGTATGTGCTATTTAAAAGGCCCAAGGGACTGTGAAAGCTCAAAAGAGAAAGAGATAACCTTGACTGAGTCAGGGGAAAGCAGTGATGGTGATCAGTGAAGGCTTCATGGAACTAGGCCATAATGGAATTCTAGGCTTTAAAAAGAAAAAGATAAATGTGAGGAAAATGGGTATTCCAGGTAGAAACAACATTATGACAACTGACTTGGAGAAGGGAAAGTATGAGTCATGTTCTGAAAGTTATGCACAGACAAGTTTATTAACTAGTACAAAGTAAAGCTAGAAACAGCTTTACTGAAAGTAGGAACCATGTTATGGAGGGCCATGAACATTAGGCTAAAAACCCTGAACTTTGAAAACTACACATATATTGACACTCTCAAATGTACATTTTCAGTCCTTATCTCTCCTCTGAATTCCAGATGTGTATGTCTTACTGCCCACTCAACATCTTCAAACAGATCTCTAATAAGTATTTCAACAAAATAGTTCAACACTAAACTTTTGATATTCTCCCTCCAACTTCCAGACCCTCGCTCACTGCTGATATTTGTTCTTCTTACAGCTTTTCCAGTGAATGGCAGAATCTCAGTGAATGTCAACTCCATTTTTCTAGTTGCTTAGGTCAAAATCCTTGACTTTCCTCTCTCCTTTTCACTCTAAATCTCGTTGGCTTTGCTCTTACAATATATCTAGAATTGACTTCTCACTATTAACCTGGTCCAAGTTACCAACATTTTGCCTAAAATGCCTTCTCATGGTCTCTCTCCTTCTACCCTTCCACCCTTTAGTCTATTTGCAACACAGTAGCCAGAATAAGCCTGTCAAAACCCAATTCAGGGCACGCCATTTTTTCTAATGGTCTCCCATCCCATTTGAAGACCAAAGTCCTTACAACGATGTAAAAGATCATCTGTGTTCTCATTTCCTACTCTTTTCTCTTTTGTTCACTCACTAAAATTATCCCTACCCTGGCCAGCCATACTGGTCCCTGATGCTTCTGAGCTAAAATTAGCAAGCCCCCATCAGCCAGCATGCTCTGCTGTTTCCTCTGTCCTGGAAGGATCTTTCTCCAGATATCCATATGACTTGCTTCTTCCATTCCTGTGGGTCTCTTCTCAAGTATTACCTTCTCCCTTAAGTACACACCCACACACCCTATTTACAGTTGCAGTACCTCTTTCCCATTCCCCTTCCTCCTTCCCTGCTTTTTCTCCATAGCAGTTCTTGTAGTGTGCAGTAATTTTACTTATCTATTTAATGCCTGCCTCCTCACAATGGAATGTAAACTTAGCAGAGCAGGAATTTTTGTAGATTGCCATATCCTCAAAGACCAAAGGAGTATCAGAAACATAACAACTGCTTAATGAAAGTTTGTCAAATCAAAATAATAGTCAATAGGACACCATTGGAGATATCTGAACAGAGGAGAAACACAATAAGAAGTGTACGTTAGGAAGAATACTCTGGAATAGACATATAAAGTGGAAAGGGACAAACGAAACTGGAGAAGACAATTTAAGACTTTCAGCAGTTTTGGCATGACATAACACTAATCTAACATGATAAGAGGTATTTTGAGGTAAATTAGACTAGAATTGGCAATTCTATGATGCATAAGGGAAAAACAGGTATCAAATACGATTTGGAGTGATGATGTCATTTATAAGAACAGGAAGTATAAAAATAGAGGCAGGTTTATAAAGAAATGATATTGTTCATTTTGTATAACATCCTAAATAATAAAGGGAAAGCAAGCTTAACCTAATTAATTCATGTCATAAATAAGGGTCCTAGAATTTTTCGTGACTCTGATTTCTGAAGTCCCTACTGTTTCTCATATTCAGATGCACTTCAAATCTGGAACAAATATAGCTTAGACATTAATTTAAGTGGTTTGGCACATGTTATTTCTACTAAAATATACTTTCTTATGGGAACCACAGTATTTCTGGGTAGAAAGCAAGGATGCTAAGGAAAAGCACCTGGGAGGAAATGGCTTTTACTCTTTTCTTCTCCGAGTCACATAGTCACTATTTCACATTCTAAGTAAAAATACTACCCCATTTCCTTCAGTTAGGTCATCATGGCTGTACACAAGGCTCAGACACTTTCAGAAGTTATTTATACTCTAGTAGAAATAGGCATGCAGGTGGAAATTACGGGTTTTTTTGCTACAACTGCTAATAGCATATGAAAAATCTGATTCATTCACAAAGACCACTTTGATAATGAGATGTAATCAAGTTATCGGTCAGCTGTCCATCCTTACAAATAAAATCAACAATTTCTCCACCTTTTCTATCATGCCACACAGAGCTACCATGTACAGCAGAGTGTTGTTCGCATGAAATGATACCGTTGCCTGTCTGACTTTGTGCCAAACTTCCATATTTAAGGATTTCTTAATTTTCCTATACTAAAAATTCAGAAGGTATGCTTGTAATATTTGGGGAATTTTTAACAAATTTATTGTAGACACTCTACAATAATGTCATTTATTTTATTTCAGATCCATTTTTATTCTTAAAACATAGAAGTTTAGAGTTGGAAGAGATCTTCATTTATAGAAAATTCTTCTTTGTAAGCAATTCAAATAATTGGTACATCCTGCTTTAAAACCATACAAGATAGATGAATTAGAAGACAATTATTGTTCACATTTAAGTAGTCCTATCATTATAATATAATATGATATAAAAGTTGCAGTACAAATACATTCAAATGTTTATAGATCATTACCTGCTTAAAAAAAAAGTTACTAAGCTTGAAAGGAAAAGTACAGAAATTTAAATATCAGTAGTCAAAAATTAAGATAAATGGCTAATGATGATTATAATACAAGCTGAAAGGGAAAGTGATCAAGTTTACAAAGTCTTTTTTAAAAAATATGAGTGATGAAAGTAGAGAAATACCTGTAACCTCTTACATATGCCCCTTTAACAAGATGAATTTTCTTCTAGAAATTGAAACAGTCTAAGAGAATCATAGTCAAACACTCACAGAAAATGTTGAAATAAAAACTCCCTCCATATTTTAAACAATTGCTATCTAAAGAAAGGATTCACAGTGTTGCCAAGGATGCTGCTTAGTAAATAGTTTAAATTCCTTCCACTTGAGACAGAAAAGATCCAAAGTATATTAGTCTTTCCCCTCCCCGTCTAGTGAATTAATATTCCATGATATACACCACCATGAGGTGCTGATGGGGGCACCTCTTTTCAATGAACAGAGTTCAGTGAAATGGCTATTTCACAAATAATTAAAATATATCCTTGTAATTTTAATGTGTGTTTATGTAAAAAAAAGTGGTAGATTCATGTTAATAAACCTTGCTTAGGGAAAAAATAAAATAGTTGCTAAGCCATCGTGAGTAATTAGCCTTTTAGCATCCCCTTTCTTCAAGAATGCTTCCTCCTGTGTTGGTTCTTTTAAATAGCTCCAGTCCTGGCTCTCTTTGTTGGGCTTGGAAATTGTTCACATATGAGAGAAATTAAGCCCTCGTTTAACAGAGACACATGTCTGTCAAGACCAGAGGAACAAAGACTAGTCCCTGGGGCCTGTTCAGCTCCCAGAGGCTGTCACTCATTCTGTTAGCAGTGCTTACCCTTTACAGAATGTGTATAAAACCCAATAAATCATTTCATCTGCTGTGCTTAATACATGAGAGCTCTAACTACTTTTCAAAGTGTTTTCTCTTTCTTATACAACTTCACAGATACTTAGTCTAAAAAAAAAAAAACAAACAAACAAACAAAAAAAAACCACAAAGACCTCTATTGTTCATTTTTTTCAGAATGCAAGGACTTTTTTAGTCAAAAAGGTAATGAGAATGTCCCCAAACAGTCAGCATAAAAGAAAAAGCTTATCTTTTTAGATTTCTTGCCAGATATCTTTCCCACATTTTATGGTTAATAATTAGAATATTCATTTTGTAAAATGACGGTACATCTCCCAGTTGCTTTTAAACCTAGCTTTGGAAGCTAGCCCTGGCAAAACTGACATGGTTAAGGACCAGAATGGGACAAACTTGCTGTCCGCTTCAAATTCAACACATTTTTCCCCTTTGGAACACACAGGCACATGTTCTTTCAAGGTGGAGATTAAAACTACTGCCTAAGAGCTCCTTTAACTAGGCAAGTGAAATAGTCTTCTTAAAAGCCCAACTAAAATACCCTTTGTGCATTCTCATTTCCAAAGGAAAGATGGTGCTCTTTTGAAAAAAGACCACATTATCATTTATGTACAAATCAACCCTATACTGTCCCCTGCCTCATTTCCCACCTATTTCTCACCCTAGGGAAAAACATGGAGGCTATGGGAAAAGATTGAAGACCAGACTTTAAAAGCCCTCCAGTTTAGACCTACCCTTATCCAAAGTAGAGTAAGGAAGGGCTGTGGAAAAATGAGTATTTGTCCATAATTACTAAAATAAATACTTCATTTAAAAGTAAAATGCTTGTTTAACCTGATTGTGTTGCATGTAGAGCAAACTTACCAAGGAGTTACTCTAGCAAAGATCATCTTTCCACAGAAACACTGGGAGTTCCAGGGGTGACAGCTTCAAACCTCAAGATGCTGTGAACTCCCAAAATAATAAGAACCTGGTAGCACAAGAAACTTCACCCTGCTCAGCAGGGGGAGAAAAAGCAGATCTGGATTTGATAAGTAAAACCATATCTACCCAATGGTTTTATGGTAAAGCCCTGCAATTAATGGGGAACATAAACAGTCCAAGAAGCCAGCGTTGTAGTAGTTTCTCCACAATTGGCTTCATTCATATCTAGTTAGATATTAATCAGATGCATAACTGGCACAAATGCTCTGTACAAACACAGAACGGTACACGTGTCTGGTTATTAAAAAATGAAAGAGTATATCAGACTCTTTTACATTCATATTTTTGTATCCCAAATGATTTATCATTTTTTAAATAATATCTTTTTTTTAATTTTAAACCACAAATCACATCCTGCAGGCCTTAGCAAAGGCAGATGTCAGGATGTAGTAGTACAACAAAATAAATTAACCCTTGAAAAAATAAAACAAAGTTTATTTATAAAAAATGACATGAAGGTGAACTGTCTAATAAGAACATGGACTTGCTTAAATAAAACATTATATGGTTCTGTTTTAGATTCATCCCTAAAGCCCTGAAAGATATTAGAATTTTAGTGAGTAATTACCCTATTTACTGCAATCAAAATGGAAGGAAATCAGAAAACCGCATTAAGCTCTACCACACATCAGAAATGAAATTCTCTCATTTTTGAATCCTGCAACCCAATAAATTATAGTTGGAAAATGTATTGGGACTAGAATTTGAAACTTAACAAGTTAGAAATTAAGAAATGGCCAAAAGAAGACCCATATCAACATTATCCTTCAAGCAGGAGACCCCGTTCTAGAAAGCATACCGAGAGGTCTCCCTTCACAGCTGAAGTGTTTTCAGACTGTCTGAACCCAACCCCCACACTCAGCACCACCCCCACAGTTAGAGAAAGTTCTAGCCACTTAACACATCCCTTCTCAAATGAAAATGGAACACTTGGGGTGAAAACAAGAGAGACTAGGAAAAGGTGCTATGTGCTATATATGCCACTGACATAATACTTCAAAAGGATATGCAGTAATTTCCTGCAATTAATACCCTAGCAAAGCTATAAAGATTTGTTTCCAAAAATTATGATATTTCACTTGCAACACTAAAATTAAGTTTGTGTCACTCTTTCCATTATATAGCCCCAATGTCAGGAGTTTGTCATTGGCTGCAGAAATGTGTTTGCTGTAGCCCGAAAGCAGGCGTTTACAGGCCCTCTTCCTAAATGTATTTTTCTAAAAATCACCCATAGCCATTATTTCATGGGGCAAGCATTACGAGCTATCACAATATCCCACAAAGGAAACCTGAATTTGACCTCATCATTCCAGACCCTTCAATGGTTTGAAATGGAAACATCCTCCTAAGAGGACACATCCTATGCTATGGCCAAACTTAACGTTTGCCTTTGAGCTTCCTAAGCAAAAGTATCTACTGCTCTCCTTTTTCTAAGGGCCAGAGTCAATTCCTGTCATCTAGAATCAGAGGTCAGAGTTGCCAGGAACTTCAGTGATAATCCTGAACAATAATCCTCCTTCTAAATATACGGAAAGTGAAAAGGCAGAAAAGTCATTTGCTGGAGGACATGTAGTTGCTAGCAGAACAAAGACTAGGCAGGCATAGACATCCCGAGTTCAAGTCTAGACTACTTTCTGTCAACTAATCTAATCATCTTTCTGTAATTGTTCTAATACTATTTTGTCTCCAAGTTGGGGCTGCAGACTTTACATAAGAGGGAGAAGAACAAGTTCTGCTGAGAGTAGATCAGTTATCATCTCCATGCCTTCTTTTTTCCTGGGCTTGAAATTGTGGCCTTCCAGAGCCAAAGAGGACATATAAGTCTATGGAATTTATTGTGTTCGAGGAAAAGCTAGTTGGGACGATAAGAGTTAGAAACATGTATAGATATCAGTAAAACAGACTGAAAGCATTGGCAAGATCTATGCCTGCATACAAAAGTGAAGTTAGGCTCTTGAAGTTGGCATCCACATAACTGCTTTTCTGTTAAAGTTTTCAGATTTAGTTCTAATGTGGATTGTTAGGTCCACTGGTCCTTGAGAGGGCCCTCTCATGGACTCCATCTTAGAACTGGAGTATATCCTTGGACCTTCTAAGCTCCTGGGGGATTTCTTTTGGGAGGAAGGATTCAGACCATTATTGATTCCATAGAAGAAGTAATCTAAACTCTATGTTTTGGACCTTGGCCTCCCATATCAATGCAGTATCTTTCTTCTCAGTAAGACTGACAGTAGAGACCCAAATTTGTGATACACTCTACATATCAAGTGGTTAAGTATATGATGTTTAGGGCAAATGTTTTTGAATAGTAAAATTATTTTTACTAATTTTCTTGCTTTGGTTTTTTAGTTTAAAAAAAAACAACTACCAGAAAAGTTTGGTTTTTTTTTTTTTAAAGAAACTACTAGAAAAGAAAAACTACTAGAAAAAAATTTTTAGAAACCATTTGAAAAGAAAAATTACTAGAAAAGAAGTTTTAAAACTAAAAAACTAAAGCAAGAGAAGTAGTAAAAATAACTTTACTATTCAAAGACATTTTTTCTTTAGTTTCTTTCATTTCTAACATATATTGCTTTTGTATATTTAAAAAAAGTTGAAATTTTTAGATTATTTATTTATTTTATTTCATTATTGTTTTAGAGAGAGTCTCTCTCCATAGCCCAGGATGGAGTGCAGTGATCATAGCTCACTGCAACCTCAACCTCCTGGGCTCAAGAGATCCCCCTACCTCAGCCTCCAAAGTAGCTAGGACTACAGATGCATGCCACCACACCCAGTTAATTTTTAACCTTTTCTTTCTTTTTTTTTCTTGTGTGTGTGTGTGTGTCAGTGAGTGGAGAGTCAAAGTCTCACCTCTCAGACTAAAATGGCTTTGCTATTAGATCCATAGTGTTTGTGAAGTTAGAAAGATGGTAAATGAACCTTTCCAATTTATTTTATAGCTTTTTAAACACAGGTGAAGTTATGAAGCCACTCCAAAAAACTCAACTGCAGATATTTTAAGAGAAAAGTCTTCCACTGAAATATACATGTATCAAAAGTTAAAAGAGTCCAGACTACAACCTGTCTGAGGATGTACTCCACCCTTAATTCTAACTATGAATTCCTTAACTTTCATTGTTTGAGACTACAACTTTAACATTTTCTTAATGGATTGAGCAGTGGATAAAATTAATTCAGTTTCTTACAGGAGATATGACGCTTTTTGCATCATTTATTTGCTGTTATTTTGAACAAGTAAAAAATCCGTGACTCTAACATTAATAACTTTGAGTGGGAAGTTACTATATGTGAATTAAAAATGGTTATGTCAGTACATCCCTTCAGCATTTAAAAGACATTTCCCTGTGCTATATCAAGTGTCACATAGTATATCAATTTTTATTTCCCATCTCTCAAGTCTGGTATGCATACTGTTTAACTTCTTAAATTCTAAGTATAGACATAATTCACAAAAGCTAGGCAAATGCCTGACTTACAGGAGATGGCATATATAAGATTTATATGAACAACCTTATTTTCAACAAGGACTTTTGCATTTTGTGCAGCTACATCACATAACTTCAACTGTGTTTAAAAAGCTATAAAATAAATTGGAAAGGTTCATTTACCATCCTTCTAACTTCACAAGCACTATGGATCTAATAGCAAAGCCCATTTTAGTCTGAGAGGTGAGAATTTGACTCTGTTTTTTTGAAAATAAAATGTTAGCTCTGTTTTGTACAATCTCCAAGCTGCTCTAATACTTGGTCAACCATTTCTGAGTGCACGACAAACCTTACTCTCCATTCACTGACAATTGAAAAGCTCTCATTTGGCAGCCAGAGAAAACTGTTGCTCTTTTCCTCTGTATTATCATGGTGATAATAATTGATTATAGTGCACACACATTGATTATTCTATATTCACATCACTAATTTGTGGGTTCTAAATATGCATGTGTGTACAGATACAAATGTGTGTATATGTGCACATGTAGAATATGTACATGAAGGTTTCTCTATTAGAAACTCTGAAATTATTCCTATACCTAGTCATACAGGAACAAAAACAACAATGATAGTGGTATGTATTATGCATTAAGCAATTACTAGGGGTTTTATATAATTATCTCAAAACTACTGTAAGGTATTGTAATTATCTTTAGGAATTAGGAAATACAGGCTGAGAGACATTAAGTAACTTGTCTCACAGCTAGTAAGTAACAAAACAGGCCACAGAGCTAACAGGTAGTGGAATTGTTATTTAAACCCTAATTTATTTGTCTCCAATACCTGCGCTGGTTCCACAACATTTTTAAATTACATATATTCTGAAATAACACATCTTATGCTCTACATCTTTTGTTTGTATGTACAAATCTAGCTTAAAAGTGGATTCAGAGTCATACATTCCTCACATATGTCAGGATGTAAGAGTTTTTTCTATGTCATAAAGTTTTAAAAACACTTTTTAAAAATGGGTTGTTTGTGTTAAAGTTTATTCTGTTTAGAAAGTTAAAAGCCAAATGGCATCTGAGAATTTATTTTCTGACTTTTTTGTCTTATTTTGTAAGACCATGCTTCATGTTTTTCATACACCTTCTCCAAAAGACACAGACCTTGTGATATCTATACATTTTTAGCTTGCCAAAATCCTCATATACAAATAAAAATCAAATTGTTAGAAAAACTAATTAAATTTATTTAAATTGTTTAAACCATGGTCCATTAAAAGCTTTCTAGCTAGTAAGTAAAACAGCTGTGACCAAAATGAAAAGTATATTTTGACTCATCATGAGTTATTTAAGGTATACTCCAACCCTCAGGACAGACGGATGGACGGATGGGTGGAAGAACGGATGAATTGATGGATGGAGGATGGATGAATTGATTTTATATATATATATATATTTATATATATTGAATATATATATATTCAACCTAATCTAACCTAAAATCTAAACAATTTAATGTTAATCTTTAATCATTTAATCTTCATTACCCTGTAGAGAGCAGTATTTTTCTATTCTGATTACCCACTACAATCATCTATAAACTTTTCAATACTCTTCATGCTCAAACTCTATCCAAGACCAATTAAATAAAAATCTTTGGGATAGGCATCAGTATTTTTAACAAGATTCCAAGTGATTACAAGGGACAACCATGGTTAAGAACCATTAGCATGGAATGCTGTCACTCACTGCTCACATTCATCAGATGAAGAAGGTAGCTATAAAAAAAAGTTATTAATATTAAAGGTGTCTGACCCTCGGTATAGTGACACATCACATTAAAGCCCTCAGGAAGTAGTATAATTAACTAAGAGGTTCATACGTAAATACCAGAAGAGTCATCCAGCCATAAACACACCTCCCATTGCACTACAAAAAGATTCCAATTATATTCTTTTTATCTCTTGCCTTGTAGGTATAGACCCACAGCTGCAGTAGTTCTAAGGGTAGAAAGAGTCTAGTGACAAATTTTCTATTTTTTCTATTTAAGGATAAAGAGAATGTAATGAGATTTTAGATGTCAGGTATTATTAGCCACATTTTATAAACTAGGAAACTGAAGTGCAGTAAGATTTATTTAAGTCACAAAAAGGGCAAATGGAGAAAGGATCTGAAATACTGGAAACAGTGCTCCATCAGGCATCAAGAAACTTGGGTTCCCCTTGTAGTTCTGACAATATTTGCTTTTTAAGCTTGGACAAGCCTCTAGTCCATACCTCAGTTTCCTCATATAAACTAAAGGCTTTGGACTAAATTAAGCATACCCAAAGTTTTTACATATCATAGATCAGCAAAATTTCAAAGACAAGCCAAAGTGGAGACTTACGTATAGTTGGAAACTTTTTATTTTACCAAATAAAACTATTGAAAAACAAAGAAAGCACATACCACCTATTATCACCAATACTTCATAGAAAGGACATTTTAATTCCCAAAAAGGTGGAGAAACATAATCTCAGGGTTATTTTAAAGTATGGCTTATGATAAACTTACTATATTGTCTTCCACATGGATAGTTACCTATCCTCCCTCTATCCAGTGAATGAGAATCATGAGGACTTCCAGATGATGTTTTCGAGTTTAACATTCTGTGAAAGTGGTGGCAGGGTAAAGGGGGAATGTTTAATACAACTCTTGCTGTAGTACTCTTTCAAGGGTTTCCCAAAATTCCATCATTAGAGAACTATCTTCATAATTTTGCCATATCCAAATACCTAATTACTATTTGCTTACGGTTTTAATTTGACTTTTTCTTTTCATGTAAATACACTTATTTCAAAAGGAAACTTCATATTTTACTTCAGATAGAAAATTAAAATAACTTGCCATAAACAGAAGATAACCAGATAACCCTGTAAAGAAAAACATTAAATTTATTTAAATTCTAGCTGACTGCCATACTGCAGCCAAAGGCTCTGAGAATAAGATGATCTCTCTCTCTCTCTCTCTCTCTCTCTCTCTCTCCCCCCGCTCCCTTTCACTCTCTCTCTCTCTCAGATTTTAGTACATACTAGAAGAGTATTAAAGACTAACATTAAACTGAGCCCTCAATGTAATGAGAAGGATCAAGGGAAAAAAAATAGAAGAGAGACATTTTCCCTGGGAGACTGATTCAGTATTATGTAATGTCACTTGCTGGCCTCACCTGGAACATCTACCCCACTCTGCTGCACCTCCCTCTGCCTCTGAAGAGGTAAGGCACTCTCCCACTTTAATTCCAGAAAGAAGCAGAGACTTTGGATTCCCTGAATTTTCAGTATCACTGGTTTGGGAGAGAACTGGGGAGTACAGTGCAGTCTGAGACATAAGCACAGATAGAGAAGGGCGGGTTGTGTAGAGACTGAAGTAACTGAAGGATAGTGCAGAAAAAGCTTTGAGATTCACCTTCAGGTTTTGGTCTGCTGAATGAGATCTTTGCCATAAGGCCACATTTGGTAAAGCAGGTAAACTAGCTAATTGCATAGAGTAGTTCTTGGAATCTGGTCAGTTCTCTTATTTTTAGGTGCATTCCAACTATAACAAACAATCTAGCATGACTAATGTGGTAAAACTAAAGCGTAGTTTTAGTTCACAACAAGAATTTGTAATTTTTGCTGTTACAGCCCTTGCTAGTCATAATTATAGCAGCTTTACCTATTCTTTATAACCCAGAAACTTTATTATTAAAATGTTTCAAGAAGACTATAGAGCATCTATCATTACTTTTAAAGCTAATTAGATTACATAAAAGAAATAATTAGATTTGCATTTTTATCTTGGTTTTAAACATCCAAAGATCACAACAGCCTGCCTGTGGGCAATTAAAAACAGCATACAGCAGAGACATAGGGAGAGGAAAAAGGGTCTGTTTTTCCTGGCTAATTCATGATTGAAGATAGAATTACAACATATTTTAAGGGCTTGCTGAAGCTAGGGGCTAATCCTAGACTTCTAAGCTGTGTTTATACCCCTCATTTCTTTGCAAGGGAGTATCAGATGCACGTACAGTGCCGATAGAAGTATCAAATTACTTTCAATAGGTTTATTTAGTCCTTTTCAGAGAATGTTGGAAGGAGATCCATTACCTGATCAATAACATACAAAAACTGACTCTTTGCTAGAGCCAAAACAGGAGCACTGTAATTGCTTTTTGTTCATCAATGTTAAATACAAATAACAAAGAAATACAACCTAAGACAGAGGGACTATGTGGGATTGAAGTCAACTTCAGATTGTCCTCGGTTTTCCTGCTGGCTGCTCCAGCCATCTCCAAAAGACAATAAATGGAAGGTGCAGCTCTTAAAATTAGAGGTCAATTAGATACTTAACGATGAAGCATATCTTCAAATATATATCTATTATTATTATGCTAGCAAAAAATTAATTAACTAGGTCAAGCAGGCCATGAAGGCTAATGTACAAAGCAATTATTTCTAATCTTTACACAACTACTTCACATAAAAAGGTAGTCCTTTATTCTGCTCAGCAGATACCTGAAATGCCTGTAGTTAATCATATTGAAGGAAACAAAAGGCAAGGTCTATCTCCTTAAAAGGTGAGAGGACATCTCAAGTTATTCTGTTTAATTGCTTAAGGACAATCACTTCCTTGCTTATAATATTAGCATCTTTCTGGTTACCAAAAAGGAAAAAGGGATAACACACATCTAATGATGCTCTACCACGTGGCAAACATACAGACACATAAAATATATAAATAGCACACAGGAATATATTATAATCAAAATTAAAAACACTGTATATGAAAGATAATCATATAGGCTTAAGAACAGAGTAGAACTTCAGTGAAGCAATGAACACTTGGTTTGGGTAAAATAAAATAAACAATATGTATTTCAACATTTAAAATAAAAAGTTTTCAGATAAGACAAACAATGTTTGCAAAGATGCAGCAATGACATTTAGTTCAGTCCTTCTACAAATAAAGTTTGCATATGTTAAATGATGAGGGGAAGGCAATGAATATTGAACATTAATCATAAAGAAAACACAAACTAAAAATTTCAAGTCTCACAATTATACCCAAAAAAGACATATGTGTATGAATTGACTAAATCATTGGCCCTTGCCCAGAAAGCCAAATGCCTAAATAAAACCCCACCCAGCCAGTTAATTCTTAAGAGATCGTTGTTTAGTTAGCTATGTGAGTAGAGGTCATTGCCTATATAGCTCACAATACAAGTCACTTGAATAACTCTACAACTGGAGTCTGAAGAGACATGAATAATTGGATAATACTGTTCATCCCTGGAAAAGGAGGTTTCTCACAAAGGTATTTTAATGAACTGAATTCTTTTGCAAAGTTCTAGCTACAAAACTCCATCGTTAAACGTGTTCCAATTGATGTGCTGTAGAAACCAAAGAATGTGGTATATTGGATCCATAAAAAAATATCTTCTCCAGATTCAAAACCATGGCATGGTCAAATGAGGTTAGATGAATAAATATATGAAAAAAAATAAAGAAATGAGGATTTATAAAATATTTTCCGTTTTCCCTAGAATTGTCTTATATTTAGTCATTGATTAAAATACTGTAAACACGCTTTGATCTGTTTACAACTGTCAAATTAATTAAAAGTGAATTCTGTTTACCAGTTAGCATAACTCAGAAGTAAAATGCTTCAAAATATTAGCTAAGATACTACAGTTCAATGAGTGGGAGAGGGAGGATGAAATTACTGAAGCAGTTATCTTTCCTTTGAAATTACAGCCTATAAATCAACATTCCCAACTCCAAAGATCCATATTCCATGACCTATTAGTTTTGCTTTCCATAGACTTGGAAAAAATATGCTATTTCTGTCCTGGAAATATCAAAAATACCTATTTTTTTTCTGGGCTCCATATCAGGAGAATTACTTAACATGTGAAAAATGAGAGAAATCATCATTTTCCCCAAAGCACAGAGGGATCTGAATTTACAAAGCAAACATTCTCTGAAAAGACCTAATATTAAAGTGATATTTTAATAGTCATTTATAATTATTATCCTGATTTATTAAACTATAAAAATGGACTCATCAAAACTGTAAAAACAGTTCACAAAATCATTCACCACACTTTTTCAACATGGCTTACATGGCTTTAGAAGAATCTATTTAAAAGTTAGAATTTACAAAGGCAAAATAATGTTAAAAAATATATTCAAGGAACAAATATAAATAAAATTGTTCTTAACTGCATATATAAGTCCTGAATAATTGCAAATAAAATAAACATGGGAACTTTTACAATACTATCTTAATCATGCCTTTTCCTATTTCCAATGAAAATTCCTATTTTTCAATTTGTGGAAACCATTCAGGTTTTCATTTGTTTCCATTATAATAGACCCAGATGTGTCTGTGTGGGTTGTTACAAGAGGTTAGGCACTCTTCCCTTTGCTTCTATTAAAGCTTGCAAATTGTGTGTGTGTGTGGAGGGGGGGAACAGTACTATTTCAGAAGTCAGCATTCTGAACAAGAGGAATGATATTGAATGCAACCACCTCATACTCATGAACCATAGCCAATTGCCATGATTTAATCTTGCTGATCATGTAAGCTAATAGGTTCTAGGACTCAAGATATAAAAAGAAAAAAGTGTCAAACTTGCTCAAATTGTCTCTGTATTCATCATTTGCTTTTGAACAAGAAGTTAGGTTTTATTTTTAATATCTTTAATAATCCTTAATTCATCTTTAATAACATTGTTTTATCCTTTGTTCTGTTTCGGGTTCAAATGGGAAAGTGTTTCTTTTTTTGATAGAAAAAAATGTTTGAAGCATCCCTTCAGTCTCATATTTTGCTAAAAAAGCATTTAAAATTAGTCCAACAATAATCTCTCTCCTAAATTTGATCAAATTTCAAAAGCCATATTTGAAAATATAGTATAATTCTCCTTCCAAAAAAAAAAAAAAAAGAAAGTCTGAATCTCAAATACCCATTTTGTAAGTGTCAGAGATGAATACATTTTGTGTAAGGAGTATGTCTTTTTCACAATTTGAAAAATGCTTTGAATGGTCTCATATGTAGAAGGTAAATACTGACAAGATATGCCATGAAGCAATAGCTCTGGATAGAATGAACTATAAATACAGGTCTTATTGCTTTCTCTTATTTTTTTAAAAATTTGAATTCTTATTACAAAGAATCGTATATTTCTAAAGTGAATGTAACTCTGACATTGACTATCTTTATTTTACAATTTATACTGCTAAGTTCAAGTGCTGATTAGCTGAAATTTAAAAAATTAAACAAGAAATATCCACAAATTTTAAAAGCAATCAAACTTCTATTAGAAAACTTGAAAAAAGTTACTCCTATCTTTTCAAATTGGTGTTTCCAAATGTTCATTCCAATGAATATTTTAAGATCATGTTCTACAGTTTTCTGAAAAATATGTAGTCAGTTTATAACTATACAATCATATATAAACAATATATACTAAAAATATTTCATAAAAATATTCTGAACTGATTTGGTTCCTATTCACCTGAAGTTCTCAGTGCCACAGGAAAACATCAGTGAAGACAACCAGTCACTATCAACAGCACTGGACTAAGAAGTAAAATATATTAGAAAAGAATAAACAAGTAAGTTATAAAGCAGTAGTAAAAACAAGAATTAACTGATATAGGAACACCTCAGAGAATTTTCTCCATTCCTGCTTTACAAACAGGAGAAACAGAGAGACCTAAACAATCATATTGTTCAACACCTACTGAGTTCTTACAGAGGGATCTACAGAAAAATGTAGGAAGCTACAGGCTAAAAATCTTGACCTGAGCAGTAGGAGCTACACTGAAAATTCTAATAAGGCCAGAACAAGGGAACACCTGGACAGTTATTTAATTAAGGATCTCAGCATGAGTCATAAAAGGGATATCAGAATGAGAAATTATTCCAAGATTGAATTGTAAAGGTTGACTGTCAAGAATGCCAAAGACATTCCAACTCATCTATATCTGGACTTTTTTATTTTGCAACATGTATACTTGCATATGAAACATTGAATAGGACAAAAAACAACAAAAAAGTTGGCTAAGACCTCCTACTGAAAATAACTGGACAAAATGCCAATTAGGTAAAGGGACTGCTTCAGATACCAAATTAGTACTGTAAGTGTAGTAACTACCTGGAACACCAAGTGTGATTAACAAAATGAAGCAAGGATCAAAGGTAAAATCATTGTTATTCGTCAATGAGGTAGAATATTGCAGTAAACTATGACTTCATGCTACTGATATTTTAAAAGAAATACAGGAGAGCATGATATTAACCTCGAGAAAAGTAATAATATAATTCAGAATACTCTGGCCCAGTTAGTTTGAATCATAGATCCCAGCAGTTTCTCCAATAACGAAGGGAAACAAGAGTTTATAGTAGGATAGGGATAACTGTGATCAGTGTTTCTGAGGATTAATCACTAGACAGCCAATTCCTTATTTTAGGGCTTTCTAGAAGTCACACACCTATATTCCTATTTGGAAATGGAGACCATTTTCCTTGCCTATCTCAAATAGCTGTTTGTTGAGTTAACCATCAAGTATCTAAAAGAATGACAGAAATCAGACCATCACCTTTCCTCCCCAGACCATTATAATTATGATCTATATATTTTTACATTGCCATAAGAAAAAGGGATTTTCT
The DNA here is from genome assembly GCF_000951045.1 of Mandrillus leucophaeus. Taxonomy (NCBI): domain Eukaryota; kingdom Metazoa; phylum Chordata; class Mammalia; order Primates; family Cercopithecidae; genus Mandrillus; species Mandrillus leucophaeus. The sequence continues at coordinate 335,135 of NW_012106463.1, read as the reverse complement.
ACATTGTGTTGTAATTATTCAGGAACAAGTTTTTCTTCCTTTTTAGACTGTAAGCTCCTTGAAGACAAACTATCACTCATTAATCTCTCTCTAAGGGCATCTAGAAGGAATACAGTTAATATTTGTTAAGGAACAAATTATTAACAGCCTTTTTCCAGATTTTTCTCATAATTGATCCAATTAGTCCTAACAAGTAAATTAAAAGTAAGCTTCTCTCTACAGTACTATTACATGGTAAAATACAAAACAGAAAGTGGTCAGTGGAGGTAAAAATACCATCTGTACGCTACCTGGGAAACCATTAGGTTCCCACTAGGTAGTGTTAGACAAATGGCAAAAAGAAAACAGATAAGGGTTATTTTGCTTACATATCACATCAGAGAAGAATGCTTAGGCCACCACCTAGTCCATATTTCTTACATTCACTTACAGAATTGTGTACAACATCCTCGAAAACAGTCCTGTTGGTGCTGTTTACAAGACGGGTACATCTGCAGAGTTTTAAATTCCATTTTCAAGGAGGAAAGTATCTAAGTATAATCAGACGAGAGTAATAAAATACACTGACCTGGATCTGTTGCTGCAGGAGATTAATTTTGTGCTGCTGTTGCAGAAGTTGCTGCTGTTGTCTCGCAATCTATCAGAAATAAAGTTTCATTAAGTTAAAATGAAATGCTTACACCTCTGCCATTACCTCGGGTATTTCTCCTGGCATTACAACAATGTTTTACTGCACCTCTATGTGAAAGAGTTCCTATAAAATGAAAGAGGCCAAATCAGAAAGATGGATGAAAGGAAAAATTTTTAAACAAGTGCCATCTCTCCGCTTTATCTGTAGGAAAACTACCCCTTTAATTACATTTGTGAGCTATTCACCTATATCTGCACTGGTCAGCTGGAAATCATGGGATTTTAGAAATCGAATCCTTGTAGAATAGAGATAGAAAATCTCTGGCTACATTTTTCTAAATGGCTTAATTTGAATGTAAAAAGTAAAATCTGTAAGCAAAGACACGAAAAATCTTTCTGTTACTGTTTAATATGGTCTATGTTGGCAAAACCTTTCCTGATACAAAGATTTTTCAGAACTGATACATTTACAAATATTTTTAAAGGAGTGCCAAAGAACACAGCAAAAAGGAAAAAATCTTTAGCTTTTTTTGGTGATGCTGTCTGTGATGTATAAAATATTTTTAAAAACAAATTAAGCTGTAATTTAACATTTATCCATTTATCCTTTTGAGGACAATGTGTTTATTTTACAGTACAGGATCCATATACAAATTTTATATTTCCTTGTTTCATCCAACAATCAAATTGAACATCTAAACACATTACCTGGTCTATAAAAAGAAATGTTAACCATTTAATGCAAGCCCTACTGATGACTGTCTCTGGCCCTCAGGAAGTCAAACAGCTTCCTTAAGATAATGGTGTTTACTATGAAGTATGAGTCAGGCATCAGGCCGCTATTCACTTAAAAGCTGAGCTGCTACAGCTTGAAGTCCAGAGAGTGATCCTTAGTGAGAACACACTCACTGCCAACCTAGGAAGCCAGAGAGAAAAGCAGCCAGAGAGCACACAGAAGGACTTTGTTTAGTACTGCCTTTTTGTCAAGAGTGTCTTTTCTTCCTATTTCTTCCTACTTCCAAAAGTCAGTATTCTAGAATGGGTTATGTTGGGAGTGAAAATGAGTGTAAATCAGTTCCAAGCTATATACTTCCCAAGCCTTTTTGATGTTCTAGCCTATGCAGGGGGTAGTGCCCAAATTATATCTCATTCAGCACAAGATGGCAATGTAGCAGTCTGCTTCTAAATGTTGCTTTATGATTTCGATGACAACTGGTTCCTACTGGAAGCCATGATAAAGCCGCCCCTAATGTAGACTACAGTGTGAGAAATGAGACTACTCCTTGCCAGAGCTTTATGCTTAAAATGGAAATCGTATTTAATCAGGTTGGGATGGCCCACTCTGCTTGTGGATATTCAAATCAGAAATGTACAACTCACTCTGCAGCTCTAGGTATAGACGCTGGATCCTCTGAATATTTATTTCCTCTTAGCAAACCAGTGAAATGCCACTAGGCATCTAATATTGATGGTCCCTCCTAAATGATAAAGTGCTGCATAGAAATGCATCCAAAACACCATAGTGCAATTACTATCATCCACTCTAGACGTATGGGTTTGACACAGTGAAGTATGGTACATAAGCACCATGTGGCTCAAATTCTGAATTTTATTTGCCAATCGGTTGAGCTACATGCTCGCTTCATTGAGCATGACAACCTAGTTTTAAGTGTCATTTAATTTTCATTTTGAAATATAATTACAAAGTGTTCACTGTAAGATATCACTCGTCTGCAAATGTGTCAAGATTAATTTGTGCTAGCTTATTCACAAGTGTCAATAGTTAATTACTGTGTCATCTCTGGATGGCTAAATGACATTCTAACTTCTGATTTTTTACAGTGTTCCTTTATGTTATTTTCCATTAGGGGCTGAGTCCATATTCCTACATGTGGGCAAATATTCAAGCATATAAAATACCAGACATCACAACTCATTAAAATCAACAGAGCATATATTGCTCATATACTCCTATAAAATACATTTAACTGAAAAGATAATTCCAGTAATAATGTCAGATTCCTAAAAACTGCACATTAATTTGGATCTGTCTGATCTAAAGCATCAGGGACTACTCTATAGGATCATTGTTAGATTAATGTAGTCTCAAGAGACAAGAAAAAACATTTGGGAAAGTGATTTATTTTTAAAAGATATACATTTAAACTTTGCTTTTTTTTTTCTTCATTCTCACTTCTAAGTCAATCAAGTCAAATACTTTTAGGAACCATGTACTAATTTGTATTCAATGACTTACCTATGCTATAGATAGTGACCATGTGATGTATCATCCAAACCAAGGAAACTTTCACAAGTTAAAGGAGGCAGGGTATTTTTACTCTAGAAAACAGGCACTATACTCGGGCTATCTGGGGAAATCTGAAATGTATGGTCACCTCTTTGGACTTTAAACCTGTAGAAAATCATTGGACCAATGACCTAAAAGATTCCCAAAGTTTTTCTGGAACAGAACCCCCTTTTTCTGGATAAGGAAAATAAGACCCAGAGAAAAGTCACTTACTCATAGTGAAGCTACAGAGGGATTATATGTGATGTCTGTATGAATAAGCATCCCCAACTCATTAGTCAAATCCAAACCTGAAACAATGTATCATTTTAGTTATGCCCAGTTGCTATGATGCCTTTTTTTGTACACATATTCCCTCAATATTCTTGAAGACCCTAGATTTCCAGAAGGCTTTTTTTTTCCCATCTTTTCTTATTTTTTATTTTTATTTTTTAGGAAAGCTTACAACAAATAAGCCAATCAATGTGATGATTACTCTCTGAGCCTGGCACATTCCACATCTCCAGTGCGTCAGCGCCTTTTGCAGGGCTCACCTGTTCTTGCTGCTGGCGAGCAAGGTCCATTTGCTGCCGTTGTTTCTCAATTTGTGAGGCTGCCAGTTTTTTCTGTTCATCATGCGCTGCCAGAAGCTGCTCCCGTAAACTGATCAGCTGGGTAATCATGGTGGAGAGCTGCCGTTCTTTTTCTGCCAGGCTCTCAGGTGTACCTAAGATGGAAGCAAGAAGAGATCTCGCAAGCTTGAAAAATACCTGGACGAATAAGGGAAAGGAGGGCAGAATTTAGAAAGGGACTATCCTAAGACATTTAAAGATCTGCGGCAATGACTGGAGGCCACTGAGGGTGCAGGAACACCAGAGAGTAATTATAGCAGTGGAATGAATGCTGGGGTTCCTCACTGTTCCTGCCAAGAAAAAAGGTTTGTCCCTAGTAAAATTCTCATTCACTCTCCCCTCTTGCTCTAAAAAAAAGAAGCAGACTTATCCGCATTCTCTCCTTTTTGCCCCCAATCTATCTGATCAAGCTAGGAAATCCATGGTATTTAACACAAAAGATCAGAAACTATAGATTATAATATTCTATAATCACCTCTAAGCTTAGTGACTAACAGTATCTAAGACATAGTACATGCTTAATAAAAGTTACTTGAGGAAGTTTCTGATCCTTGCCCTCACAAAATTTTCTATTGTATAAACATCTGTCACTGAAGTTTAGAAGTTAGGAGTCAATCTCCTGGCCACAGAGAAAATTCTACAGAGAGAATTAAAACTGCCTCAGGTGAGACAAAATTGAATGTGATTATTATTTTTTTTTTCCTGAGAAAGGATCAAGCTAAAATTCCCAAGTTCATCTGTAAAGGCAACAGTGTTGCTTGGGGGGGCTCTATCACCCCTTTGTCATTTATCATTTTTCAAAGAGAAAAAAACACATTCAAGGTTGAAAAGGTTATGCATAAGGATATGCTGTTTAATGAATATGATGTCGCTGAACACTTATGGTATGCACTAATGGTGCTGAACAGTCTTTTTATGGGCAAATTGCACAGCTCTCCTAAGTAAAGGGTACAGAATCCTTTTGTGAATCAAAATTAGAGCATTTTACCGCAGCATAAGATAAGAATTTCAACCCACTGTATCTGAGCCACACAGATTTCATTATGAAGAAATGATCTGTGATTTGAAAGCTTTTCAGAAAAATGCCACCAGCTGTCAAAGGGGACAAAGATTGCCAATTTTTGTGTGTGCAGGAGAGACTTCCAACCTCCTTATGAAACTCCCTCATTCCTACTAAGAAAGCACCATTACGATCTGAGAAAATATTTTAATTATGAGCGGCCTTATTTTTAAAGTAGCCCAAAGGAGAAAGAGAAACTTCAGAGGATGCAGGCTAGCACTTGTTAGTATATGATTTCTGAAAGGTAGAACTGATGTCAACAGAGAAGCCACCACATTTAGGACTATCTTGGGATTCTTAATATCAACTTGGGTCCAAAAAAAAAAAAAAAAAAGAGCTGTCAGTATCTCTTATATCCTCAGATTTACTGAGCTGAACGATGGCCTAAAATCAAAATTAAAGGAAAAATAAAGTTGTTAGAAAGTGTATTCCACTGATAAGGAAACAAATACTGTATCAAGGCTAGTGGCCAGCTACTCTTTCTAGATCCTGGAATTTATTAAAAGAAAATGGGTTTTTACTTCAGCCATGGGAATTTCATCTTGGTAAAAGGAAGAATTTATTGATCTAGAACTTCCAAAATACAAAAGTAGATTCCCAAAAAGAATCATAAGATCCGTAAGATTTCTTGAAAAGGACAAAAAGTTCTACTAATGTTTTCATTAATATATTCAGGAATGAGAAAATACAACACAAGAATGAGATTTTTAAAATTTACATATTGAATAAATTTTTAATTCAATAAATATTTTCTGAATTGCAACTATGTGTTAGGTACTATATCAAGAACTAAGGACAGCATGGCAAGTAAAAGCAGACACAGTCCCTATTCTTAGGTAGTTTGTAGTTGAAAATTTGAAGAGACAGGCCGGGCATGGTGGCTCATGTCTGTCATCCTAGCACTTTGGGAGGCCGAGGCGGGTGGATCGCCTGAGGTCAGGAGTTCAACACTAGCCTGACCAATATGGTGAAACCCCATCTCTACTAAAAATACAAAATTTAGCTGGGCATAGTGGCGGGTACCTGTAGTCCCAGCTACTTGGGAGGCTGAGGCAGGAGAATCGCTTGAACCTGGGAAGCAGAGGTTGCAGTGAGCTGAGGCCACGCCACTGCACTCCAGTCTGGGTGACAGAGTAAGACTCCATCTCAAAAAAAAAAAAAAAATGTAATCAAACATGTAAATGTAAACTACAACTACATAGGAATTTCAAATAAGACAAATGTTCTGTGGGAGTTTAACCAAATTTGGGTGCCCAAGTTCAGGGAAAGTAATCTGAAAAAGCAACAAATTTACAGAAGGATAAGTAGGAGTTAATTAGACAAAGAGTTGGAGCATGGTTTGAAGGAGCTTTCCAGAAAACATTAAATTGCAATGACAAAGAAACTACAACTGAAGAAACGGTTGCAAGAGGGTGGTTGGTGGTCAAGGAGCTTATCCAAAGGAGAAAACACTATAGGCAAAGGCCGTGTGTGTGTGTGTGTGTATACATATATATTGGGGGTGGGGAGCAGTTTGGTGTGTTCCAGAAATTGAAAGTAGTGAAACTTGAGCAAGGAAAATAAACAGGAATAGAGCATTAGATTAGGCTGGAGAGCTAGTAAGAGGGCAAACCATTAGCACCTTATAGACCATGTGTGATGATCTACATATTTATTCTAAGAATGATTCCTAATCACTAAAGTATTTTAAGAAATGAATGATATGGTCATTTTGGTTGCAGTGTGGTGAATAGATTGGAAAGATATGAGATAAATGGGATGTATATACATTTTATTATCTATATTTTGTGCAATATTCTAACATACATGTAATTTTACTGTAATACCTGTCTATATGCTATAACTTGAGAAGTTTATTGGATATAGTGATAGTTACTGTACTATAATTTTTTGTTACTAAAGAAGAGCTTACACAGGAAATCTTGGGCAAGGACCAATACAAGAGTTGGATCTAGTATTTAGATTCCCCAATAAAAACTGGAAAAGTTTCTCTGCTTCCATCTTAAACAATCTTTCAACCATCTTCAACTTATTCCCCTTTCTCCTCTGCATAGCCACAGAGAGGCTAAAGATAAAATGTAAATGACTTCTTAGCCTCTTCTGTTCACAGTGAAACCAAAAGATTTATAAATGCATTGGTGCTTCCAGGGTTAATAGATACATATAAGTATACCTGAATTTATGGAATAACACCATTTAGCTGAATCCAATTGTAAACAGTCAGCAGCATCTAAATTTTTTCTTTGGACTTAAAAGATACACCTTTAAGAAGAAAATGCAGAAAGCAGTATTTTTAAAATGAAAATTTAAACACTCATATAAGGCTGTCACTATTTTTTCCTTAAACTAGAGGAGTACATACAGTCAACTCCCACTATCTATAGGTTGCACATCCGCCGATTCAACCAACCACAGACTCAGCCAACCTCAAGTTGAAAATATTTTTAAAAACAATAACAACACAATAAAAAATAATACAAATAAAACAATATAATATAACAACTATTCACACAGTATTTACGTTGTATTATGTGTTATAAGTTATCTAGAGATGATATGAAGTATGTGAAAGAATATGCATGGGTTATATGCAAATTCCAGGCCAACTTACATAAGGAACTTGAACATCCTCAGATTTTTTAATGTATATATTTTGAATAGTGGCATTAAAAATGAAGTTGGAGTGAAACATAGTCGTGTGACAAATCTGAAATTCCCCCTGTATTGGGGATCATATATATAGCCAAGTAGCCCTTGAGGCTCAAATTAGGGAAAAAACAATTTACACCATACAATAGCTTATATTCAAAATGTGCAGATTAATTTGTGTGTGTGCGTGGAGGTGGGAGGGGGATGCATTTATCTGTTCTGTACCCACTGTATTTTTCCGGCTATAATGGGTTAAAGCCAAGCATTTAAGACCTATGATGCTGGATTTTTCTGTTTTAATTAACAGCATGTGTTTATGCCACTGTAATAAAAATAACATCAAGTCTAAATCACATTGACCATCCAACCTGTGAATACAAGTTTTTTTATCTTAAAAAAATTAAATATGAAACTTTGCCATGGCAAAGGAACTACAACTGTCAGAGTTGCTGAAAGAACAGATAATTATGGGACATAAAGGGGCAACCAAAATATAGTCAAGTTTTGTTAAAGATGGCAAAAGACCTTAGAATGTTCTTATGCATTAACTCTATATAGAAAATAGTATATTGGCCAGGTGCAGAGACTCATGTCTGTAATCCCAACACTTTGAGAGGCTGAGGTGGGGGATTGCTTGAAGCCCAGAGTTTGAGACCTACTTGGGCAACATAGTAAGAACCTGTCTCTTCAAAATTTTTTTGTAAAAATAAGCTGAGCATAGTAGCACACACCTGTAGTCCCAGCTACACAGGAGACTGAGGCAGGAGGATTACTCGAGCTCAGGAGTTCAAGACTGCCGTGAGCCATGATTGTGCCACTGCACACCAGCCTGGGTGGAAGAGACTATCTCTCAAAAAGAAAGAAGAGAAAAATCAAGTCCTAAATCATGTTTGGAGGTTTGATAAAATCAACTTGGAAAAAAAGTAAACCAACTTCTGATGATCTGCCCAGGCCAGCAGAGGTCATCAGGAGCTACCTAACATCATCTGTTTCATGTCCTTCAAGCTATCTTAAAATGATTCTCTAAAAAGCACTGTCAGAAAATAGTCTTCTGCCTCCCACATAAAAACAGAGGTAGTTTCATAAACCACAAAAAGGGAGCCAGCAAAAGCACTTCTGTACACAACTTCTCTACAAGTCAGCATGCCTGCTTTTATCCAATATCACACACAGTGTGCGCCTGACACTCTACTATAAACCATATCTATTCTCCAACTCCAAAGACAGTGCAGCAGGGTTTTTTTTTTTTTCTTTTTCTTTTCTTTCTTTCTTTTTTTTTTTTTTCGTTCCATAGGGTCGTCTTTATACCCAAACCACATCTGTCTTGAGTTTCTCTCAGATTAGTCAGGTGGATCAGTGCTCCCCAGGGCCTGCTCCAGCTGAAGTATTTTAATTTGACTAAACACCTGATTTATTTTATCTCTCCGATGAGAAAGGCAGTTTGTCTTAATAGAGCCTGTCAGCCCACAGCCCCATTCACAGCAATTTACAGGCAGCCAGGGACGCTGGAAGAGAAGAGTGCCGTGATTCTGTATTTTATCCTCCTCCAGAAAGCACCTAAAAGCAGCTATTCACTGCTACTGCATGTGGCATTTTAGAACTGAATTAGCTTTTTATTCAAGTAACTACACTTGTTGTGAATAGCTTATCTGTAAAATTGCTACATTCACTACTGATTTTATTAACCTTTGGCTCTATCACAAAATGGTCTTCAGTTAGGAAAGACCTTTAAAATTGACACATTTTTTTTTTCTTAGGGGCCTTTATTCCAGTGACTTCAGATTTACTGAATTTGATCCATTGAATTCTTTACCAGTTGTACTTAAAATTTTGAGTCTCAATAGGAAGTCAATAGTGCATAAATAAGGAAACACTTTTCAAAATATAAATATGATGGCAATTTCCCCCATCAAAAGTTTTCAAATACCATCTTTCATTATAACAGTTTCAAAATCAGCCCTCTAGCCTTTTTTGGTCACAATCTGAAGAACTTGAAAAAAATAAGTGAATTACTATTTTTCTTAACTTTACAAACTACTACTACCTGTCCCCAGGCCCAAAGCCACAGAGAAGATTCAAAACCTCAAAACGATGAGAATTTAGGTAAAATAAGATAAATAAGACAATTCTCTTATTGATGTAGCATGAAAAATAGAAATAAAAAATCAAGTTTAAAATTTATTTAAAAGCCTTTTTTTACATCAGTTCACAAAAGTTAGCACCACAGTCTGCTAATTTTGCCCTTATGATATATATGTAATCAAAATCAGTGGTGCTAGAAATAAGACTGGTCATTGGGAAGTCACTGAAGACCAGATTCGGATTAAGCAGGCAACTTGCAGAGCACTTTACTAAATGGAGATTTACCTCACCCCTTCCATAGTATTCCCATACGTAGAACTTTTACAATATAAAAATCTTACACAGGTCATTCATTAAATAGGTATCCTCTGAAAGGGAGTCACTGCTATGTGATAACAACTAAGTTTTTCTAATGAGAAAATCGAGAAACAACACAGCAATGGAGAAAGAGAAAGAGTTAAGAGAGGAAAAGAGAGAAAATGAGTACAAGAACAGCTAAATTAAATTTTGTGCATTGCTCCACATCCTTTTTATCTCTAATAAAATGGGCTAGGCATGGTAGCTCACAATTGCAATCCTAGCAATTTGGGAGGATAAGGTGGCAGAATCTCTTGAGGCCAGGAGGTTGACGCTGCAGTGAGCTATGACTGCATCACTGCACTACAGTCTGGGCCACAGGGTGAGATCCTGTTTTTTTAAAAAAAAAAAAAAAAATAGAAATAAATGAAGGGCAATGGTGTTAAAATACCAAGCCAAATAAAATTAATAGCCAACAAATGGCATTCTCTAGAAACATGTCCTGGGGAATTTAAAATGAGACTTAAACCTAGTCATTCTCCTGTATTAGATCAATGCACACATTAATAAACTTAATCGGACTTAACAAGGAAATTACAAGAAACCTGGGTAACTAACAAATGTCTGTGTTTAGAGTAGTGGGTAGGGGTGGCACTGACACTGGAGTGGAGTTTTGATGAACAGACACTTTTTCACATCAATCCTAGAAAGATTAAAGCACTTAGCAGTAATTCCAAAGCAACATCAATCAAGGAACTCAGTCAACAATCCAGAAAGATTATAAATTAAGTTGAAAACAAAAGCTCTTAAGAATCAATTCCCCGGTCAGTTCTAATTTTTTTAATGGATATCATTTTAGAAGAAAGCCAAAATACAATGCTAGTCATAAAAGAAAGCTGCATTGCTCTTTTCTGCCCACAGATAACCTGGAAAAACTGCTGCATCTTTACACTGCAGCCTCCTCACACATCTGATGGACTGTGATGTCTCCACTTACAAGCTCAGTCCATCATTTAGCATTGGCCTTTTTGGATACAGCCTTCTTTTAAATGTCACAAAACATAGCAGCAAAAAGTCAACAAAAAATAAACAGGGTAAGCTGAAGAGACTAACAATCTATCAGAAGGTCCCCTGATAAAAGTTACTTTGTGGTGACTGCCTGAGAAAGGAACCCCTGTCCCAGCATACCAGCAGCTAATTTGAGTTTTGAATCCAATAGCAGTTTTAAAAGCTTTCCACACTAAAAGGCCCCAGTGCATCATAAAGATAAAGGATTTCAGTACAAAACCATCACAAAGACCTCTATTATCTTATCAGTCTTTGGTTACAACAGCTGAACCAATATGACTAAATTCTGAATGACTTTTTTCAAAACAGCAGAATACTGGAATTTCTTTGTTTGCTCATCAGTCAGCTATTGTCATTGCTCCCATATGCTACTGTCCATTGCTCAGTAAATAAAAAGTTTAATAAATGCAGCAATTGTGCTCCTAGGAATCACTTAGGGGCCACTTCACAGGAAGCGTGCCTCATGAGTTGAGGTATAGGCTGTTTGTTACTGTTGTTGTTTTCTTTTTCACTGATTGTATGAGAATTTCCTTCTTGATATTCACATTTAAAATGTCATTAGAATCTACAGTGTACAAACAAGGCAAAAATACTCAGGTATTTCCTAAATTAAGATCAAACTCTCCTATACCAGGCACACTCAAGTCTCCTACTTCCCCTCTTCCTGGCTGCAAAAGGAAGTCTATTCCTGGATCAACTGAGGTCTATTCATGTTGCAAATCCTAACAGAGCAAGAACAATCCATGGAATCCTGCCATCTAGGCTCCCAACTTCACAGCTGGGCTTATAAAGCACATTGTGCTTTATAAGCCCATCCTTTTTGGATCTGGAAATGAAGGTATTCTGAAACATCTCTCCTTCAATATAAGACAGACTGTCTTTACATTACTGTTCTCTGTGGGTGACCGCCAGTCACTGGCTACATCTCCATAACCTACACATAAAACTAGTAACTTCTGGCCTTTCAGAAACATGAAATTCTTTTGTCCTCTAAAGGGGAAAAACAATTAAATCATTTGTGTCAATATCACCGCCAAGTATTGCAGGATTGGCTCTTTCTCTAGAAGCTCCATGAGTCAGGAGAGGAAGGGAAGGAGTAAGAAAAAAAGACTTTATTAACAAGGCATTTTCTTTAAAATTCTTGCTGTTATCTTAATCCTCATCCTAAAGGTTGCATTGTTATTTTCATTTTACAGATGAAAAACTAAGCTATTGAGAGATAAAATAATTTGACCAAATCATGGAGCATTTAAGTGAATCTGAATTCACATCTTCTAATTTTTAATCCAAGGGAATCTGGAGTCTAAGGGAGAGGTATCTTCCCTCATCTCACACTTAGAATACATGGTTAGGGAATTTCTAAAAGTTAGGAGCCATATTCTGAGGTACCAAGAATCCTAATGCTATGTACAGCTAAGAGAATATGCAACTAAAAGGAATGAAGAAATACACAACTTCTCAGTTAAGGCTTTGTTTACAAAATAAGGCAAGAGCTTGGCTAGCAATCAGATAACCAAAGAGGTAAGTAAATTGAACTTTGACATCTTATGGATGTGAAAACAGATCTTGATATTAAGTGGCATGCCTGAATTGGAAATTAGCAGCAAGCCTGGCAGACCAGATTCTCTGTATGTTTATTCCCCAACCCTTCTCTTCCCAAATAGCATATGGCTTCCTGGTTTCAGGCCCAAATACAGTGATTATGCAGACTCCAACATTCTCTGGCATTCTCTGGCATTCTCCAGCATTCCAGATACAATATTTACAACACCCATGAAAGTATGAGAAATACACTCAAATATTTGCATGAGTCCAGAGTGCTGCTGCCCTGGGTGCAGTGTGTCTGTAGGCTGAGGCTGCCAGGTTCTAGCCAAGAGAAACGTATGTGGAGAAGTCTAGGAAGTGAGTCTAGTATGATTTGAGAAACCTCCCAGATACAACTAAGGCTTGGGACAGTTACCCATACAAACACACCACATACTGTGCCCATTTCTAGAGTGTATTTACAATTTGCCTAGAGGAAATCAAGGGAATCTCTGTCCTAGCCCACCATGCCCCTTCATACAATAATAATAGCTTAAACTTATACTGCAATTGCTTTGCACTGGGAAAAGCTTTATATATTAAGTCATCTATTCTTCACAACAGTCCTATGAAGTAGGTCATACTGTTACCTCCACTTTAAAGACAAGGAAACTGAAGCATGCAAAGGTAAATCAGCTTGCCCAAATCCTTAGCTATTAAATAATACATCTGAGATTCAAAATCAGCAATCTGGTGACAGATTCTGTCCTCTTTACCACTATGATAAATGGAGAATGGAATTCCTGAATGTCCTACCTTCTCAAAATTACTTTACCCAACAGACAAAAGCATCTGAGATTTTCCTTATAATCTATTTTTAAGGATGTTTTGTTTTGTTGGAATATAACATTTCCTAAATATAATGTTTTCTGAAGTGAAAGCACTTCTCTAGGGAAGTATCTGTGAAACTCTATTTTCTTTAAAATAGCCCAGCAACTAGTACAATGTCCTGTGACCTTTCAGTCCAAGTCACAAATATCCAGCACTGCTTGTAGTCATCTAATTTACTCTCCTCTTCCATACTCACTGTCATACTATTTTTCTTTTTTTTCTCACTCTGATCCTGTTTCCTCCAAGTTCACTGGTGCTCAGACTTCTACCTTGTTTCCTAATTTTCATTCTACTGGACATCTGGACCTGGACTCTCAAATGGTAGAAATTTGGCTTTCCCCAACAGACTGATTTACTGATTTGACTGGTCCTTTGGCTTTTTTTTTAGTTTGTTTGTTTTTTGTTTTTTTGAGGCGGAATTTCGCTCCTGTTGCCCAGGCTGGAGTGCAGTGGTGTGATCTCGGCTCACTGCAGCCTCCACCTCCTGGTTCAAGCGATTCTCCTGCATCAGCCTCCTGAGTAGCTGGGATTACAGGTGCCTGCCACCACACCTGGCTATTTTTTTTTTTTTTTTTTGTATTTTTAGTAGAGATGCGGTTTCACCATGTTGGCCAGACTGGTCTCGAACTCCTGGCCTCAGGTGATCTGCCCACCTTGGCCTCCCAAAGTGCCAGCCAATTCAAAATTTTTAAAGATGTAAAATCACTTTATGCAATAATTGTAGATTACAAATTGAGTTTAAGAAGAAGCTTATAAAACTCATTTTCTAATGTAACTTTAAAATGCTCATGGTTTTAGAACTTTCAGATCAATAAAAATAAGGGTTTTTAAATTTTTTATCTTGAAAGCAAAACCTGGATATGTAATCCTGAGACAAGAAGGAAAAAAATACATTAAAATACGAGCCTCATAAGGAATAAAATACCATAATTGGTAGTACTTAAAAACAACCTCAGCAGCGGTGGACATTGCCTTTTGAAGAGGCAAACATCTGAAAAGGTGATGAGAGCATCACAAAACTTGAATTTAAAGGTAATGTTTAAAAAGATCACTGCTTGTAAAAAAAAAAAATTATTATAGCATCAATGGTCCTAGAGAATTGTAGAGGCAGCAAACACAGATCTCAAGGATATTTTCCCTACTGGACTCTCGTGGCTCCCTACCCAAGTTCAAAGCCTTTGCTTTGAATTAGGTAAGAATCTACTCTAGTGCTACTCATAATTCTGTAGAGAAAACTCGTGGAGAGGAAGAACAAATGATAGGCCACAATGTATACTTTCTACATGTCAGCTCCTTAAGAGGAGGATCTGTGTCACATGCATCTCTATGACAAGGCACACACGACTACAGTGCCTACTACTGATTTTATGCTCAGTAAATTTGAAACGAACTAAAACCAACTCTAAATAATTAGTTCTCAGAATAGTTGGTGATAGGCAGCCAAATAAATTAACAAACCAGAAAGAATTGCTTTGAACTACAGGAGTATTTGAGCCATATCTGAGTTAATTCTAGTTTGGTAACCATTGTAAGTAACTGAACTCACCGGCCATTCCCACTGTTGCACAAGTGGTAGAAAATCAAATCTAATGAGAAGACAAGAGATAAAGAATTTGAAATAAAGAAACACTCAATAAACACTTTTTTTTTTAATAGCACAAATGATAGTCCAAATACTTTCTGTGTGCTAGGATTAGCATTTCGCATTTTTTCTCTATTGCAACACACTTGGGAAAATGATGCTGAGGAAGGTTAAAAATATGTCCAAGATCACACAGCTTGTTAGCTTGTAATCAATAGAGCCATGTAAGCCAGTTGGTCGGAATCCCCAACCCCAGCCTCTTTTCAGTAAACTATAAACGTTTCTGCAAAAAAAGAGAAATAAAAATAAAAGCTAACTAGTTTAAGATAATGACTTCACAAGCCTTCAAGACCTCTTCCTGTATTTTAAAACATTAAAATATATTGTTGGGAGATACAGTGATATTAAAAGGCACACTAATTTATATTTAGGATAATTACAATTTAATGTTATTTAAGGTCTGTGAACAGTAAAAGAAGTCTGATGGCTCAGGGAACTAAGTCTCCATCAACAGATTTGAAAATTCTCTATTCAGAAAATATTACATCTAGAAATTCAATTTTGAATTGTATGAAAAATTCAAACAAACAATTCTAGTAACACAAACTATAATTTAGAAGGCAGAATCAACTAGATAGGACCAAATAAATTATACAAACTAAGCAATTTTACAGGAAACACTTCATAAGAATTTACATCATTGTATTAACTCTTTCTAACATCACCTTCTTCCAATAAAATTAAATTATATGTCAAGACACTGGTATCAGAAAACAGGTTTTAATTCTTAATTGCCCAAAGAAATAACTGCCCACAGAGTCACAGATGATTGATAAATTAGTTCACCTTCCATAATGCCACCAAAGCTTTTGTAGGAGAATGTTTTCAGAAGTTATACTTTAGATGAAAAAAGCCATTCTTTAGTTGAATTTCAAAGTTGGAAGAATGACCCTGTGTCACTATTAGTTGGTCCAGATATCAGGTTTCTCAGTTTTTAAATCTGCCTCCTACTCAAATCTTCTCACTCTGTATTTTGTACACCCTTACTAGCCAAGAAGATTTTGGCTAGCTGACTCACTTTCTACAGTTTAAGAAATGGATAGGTATATTGAATACGTTTTTACAAGCTCTCAGCAACCCCATTTGAGAATCCTGATCTACTTCTCAAAAAAATTTTTAATTAGGTGGGTATTCACAGCTACTTTCTTTTACACTTAAAGGTTTAAAACAGAGTGGAAAGTGTTTAAAGTGCTCATTGACTTTATAAAAACAATGCATTCTTTCCATCATACTGACACATCTATAGAATATCTCTTAATCTCTTTCTAAAATGTTAATAGGATCCTGTCTAAATGTTTAAAGTGTTGTGACTCCAAAAGTACTCAATTATCATGCACTGATGAAAAAAATGTTACGTTCTTTGACAAAGAAAATCTACTTGATCACGTTTTCGGCAACAATAATATATAAAATCTTCTAAATTACTTGATTACATCATTTTTATATTAGTTTATTTACTCTTAGCTAGTTCTCCAAACCTATAACAGTTCCAGACATATAGTAGGTCTTAAAAAAAAATACAGGTTGGGTGCGATGGCTCCTGCCTATAATCCCCGCACTTTGGGAGGCCGAGGCGGGTGGATCACCTGAGATCAGGAGTTCGAGACCAGTCTGGCCAACATGTTGAAACCCTGTCTCTACTAAAAATATATATATATAAAAACTAGCCGGGCATGGTCATGAGTGCCTGTAATCCCAGCTACTAGGGAGGCTGAGGCAAGAGAATTGCTTGAACCCAGGAGATGGAGGTTGCAGTGAGCTGACACGGTGCCACTGCACTCCAGCTTCAATGACAAAGTGAGACTCCGTCTCAAAAAAAAAAAAAACAAAAAAAAAAACCCTTTAAGGATTCCATCATGTGAAGTCCTTCATAAAATACATCATCCAACCTACGACATTTTAAATGAAAGGAAGTGCCGTTAATTATTATGTCAAGAACACAGGTATAGAAACCAGGACAATACCAGGTAAGCCAGGATATATGAATACCCAATCGTAACTTATTCTCATTTAATGTCAGTTTCTGACAAGGTAATATTACATAAATAGAACCCTATAGTTGATTTTTAAATGTCATAAAAATTTCCTGGAATAAATTTATGTAGCTGGCAAGCCTGAAATATGAATGGCACTATTCTTTAGGATAATTAGGCTCAATTCATCACTATTTAAAATATGTAGAAAATTATAATAAACAAATATATAAATGTATATATTATATAAATACCTATACATAGCTAGATATAACTCACTAAAGTAAACCTAACAATGTATATGTTCTAAAATCTTGGTTTTATAAAGTTTGTTCAAATGCTCCTTATTTGCAAGGTATTTTTAAGAGAGATTTTTAATTTAAAATTCATAGAAATAGTAAATTTATTTTTCATGAAAAGTGACTCCCAATTAAGGAAATATTAAGATCATTCCAATTTTTCCCATTTTAGAAGAGACAAACTTATAGTTTCACTACTAATTAACTAAATAACAGAAAAATGCCTATGTAAAAAATGACAGCATTAAAATATCTAAATTTTATAGCACTATTATGAATTTTAATTTTGATATTAAGCATATGTTCGACTCTTATATGATGAAAATACACACACAAAAACATAAACCGATGAAAATTTTTCATTTGCTTCTGAAGATTCTAAGATCATGTTATCAATATATACATAATGAAGATGTAATGAATTTTATTGTAAAGGAAGACTAATAGAATGTCCTATGTAGCATAAAAATCGTAAAGCAAAAACTTTCCCATGTTATTCTAAGCAGAAAATTCAATCAAATTTTTGAAAATCTAGATAAGACTTCCAATTCAACAAAAACCATGGAACCAATGACTGCTGAATAAATTCCATGAAAAAAAGTATTTTTCCCCATTCAACAAGATAGTATTAGAAAATCTACAGTCTACAATTATTCAAGAGATTCTATAATTAAGTTTCTAGAAAATTAGTAGCAATGTGGTTTACCCAATTTCTCACTAACAGTAAAAAATAATTCCCCAATCAAATGAGTAGGAGCACGAAAGAAAACCACCTATCCCTCCAGAACTGAACTACACTTGAGTTCTATAATTTTCAAGCTTATATCTAGTCAGTTCTAACTAGAAGTTTCCAAGAATGGCATTTTAAAAACGAAGGAATTGGAAGGCTATAAATGAAATACAATTCTTAACCTAACCCAGAAATAAATGTATTTAATACAGTTAATTACTAAAGACTATTTGTAATTTTAAAACCAATGAATCTAAACCAGATGAAGATAAAATGGCACTGTGAAAACAAGCAAACACGAAAATACAAAGAAAATCTATGACATGACTGGGGAAAAAAAGATTCTTCCATTCGTGGAGGTTTCAGGCACTGCTTTATAGGAATCTCTGAGTAAAGTTGTAACTGTTAGTAAATAGTAATAAAAGCCACAGAAGAGGTAGTACAATCAGGGTTTCAAAGAAAGGAGAAAAATCTGAAATACTAAAGTGAGCATCAATTAAGAATTCTGAAGATGGCAAAAATCCAAAGACAAGTGATTAAGTCACTACAACCCAATGTAACCGAATATAGGTTTGGTGCCTTTCAGGTTTCTTTTCTTTGGAACCAAATTCAGTCAAACAATAACTGTTACCATTTTTATAAAAATTTAGCTTTCTGACATTCTTCTTTAAGCAAAGAGTGAATTAATAAACTCATGGCAGGAAAAAAAGAGAAGGAGAAAAAGTAACTCAAGCATTACAGCAGTCTTCTACATGGCAAGGAGATGAATGAAACAAACAAGACTCTCCCACGAAGATTCACATTGCAAGTGAGAGTTTTGGCCAATATATTTCTTCCAGGTAATATGCTTTGAATTCAGACAAAACACTTTCAAGGTTTAATTATCAACAAAACAAACTAAAGACAAGAGTTCCCCAAACATCAGATGTGGTTATATCAGAGATTAACACTCAAATCCATTCATGAGCTAAATATAAACATCTGAAGTAGCTGCTGTTGGAGTTATCTGTACAACTAAGAGCACAGGTAATCAAGGACTGCCTACAGATATACTTCTGTTCCCTCTGTTGGTTCAAATTAATTGAGCAATCAAGAGCAGCTTAGAACACTTAGAGTCAAGAAGAATTCTCCTTGTCAACCCAAATAATTATAAGGCAGAGATCATAAGCAACAGTGAGGTGATACTATTGTTACTATCATTCACGTTATTATCAATATAAAGTAAAAAACCGTGGTAGAAATTCTACCAGTGTTGCAACTCTACCAAGATAAAAATACAAAGTAAGTAATTTTCAGTATTAAGCTTCTCATCTTAGCCTATTTTCTCTGAATTAGTAAAGTGAAAAAAATATCAAAAAATGGACTTAGCCTAAAACTTTATATCAAAAAGTTTACATGAGGCAATGCACACATTAATTAACTAGATTTAGTCCATCCACAATGTATATATACTTCAAAACATCAAATTGTACACAAGAAATACATATCATTTTATTGTCAATTAAAAAAAAAAAAACACCACTTTTTAGGTAGCTGTTATCACCACCACCGATTTACAAATGATGAAACATACAAAGAGGATACATGATTGACCCAAAATTTAAACTCTAACTTCAAACCTATTTCCCTTTCAACTTCAAAACATCCAATTCTTCTAAGCTAATATCTGAGAATAAATTTTCGTATCTCTGAATTTCATGGTGCTCGTTAGTATTAAAGCAACAGTGTGCTTATTTTTCCAACCTAGAGTCCCAGATTGATCCTATAAACTGAAGAACTGGAGACCTGGAGGAAGGGAGAGGACATGTGGGGGTGTGGTGTGTGTAGTATGCCTGGTATGTGTGTATCTATACAGTTCCAAAAGTGTTTTCCAGTTTGAACTTCAACAATTGTTACAAAGGTCACTGCATAACTGAGCTTTTTAGGGAGGAAGAGAAACATTAAGAGAGAAAAAGAAAGACAGAAAAAAAAAGCTTTACTTTCCCCAATCAGTCCAGCTTATTTGTTCTCTACTATATTTCTGACCCCTGGTTCAACTGTGATTAATCTATATCTGGAGGTGATTTTTAAAACAAATCTATCTTATCTATTAAAAACTAAATTTAATTGTCTTTTTAAAAGTATACTTATTCAAACAATTATACACTCAGAAAATCAATGTTGTGAAGAGTCAAAGAGATCATTCAAACCCCAAGTTTGACAAATAAGAAGGCTGAAAGTCAGAGGGGAAAGTGACATGCCTGATGTCAGATAGCTAATTAGCTAGTGGCAGAGTTAGGACTAGAACCCAGAAGTCCTAATTCTCAGTTCAGAACTCCTTCTGCTATAGCATGCTTCCTCTTTTTTAAAAAAAATCAAGGGAAATAATGCACTTTAAATCTCTCTTGGTAGACAGTTGATTTTAGTCATCATTTTCCTCAGTTCACTTAAGAAGCAACATTGATTCTTTACTTAATTCAGCACTTTAATTTCCCATGTCTAACATGTAATCTAACAATGAAATGCTCGTCTAATAACAGAAGCAATTTATAGTAAAGTATTTTATGAAACACAACTTGTCTAATGATACTAAGAATTTCACGATAGAACCAGCATATGAGTTTTCGTATGTGCTAGTTTAGGGAGGTTAACCATAGTTTAAATGACATTTTTTCAGAAATAGCAAATCAGGATCTTCTATAGAGAAAACAGTTACATCTGGACTTTGAAAGTCTTCAGTGCCCATCACTGATCAAATTTAACCACTGACATATGGGCCACAAGAATCCTTGCATTTCATTTGCTCATGTATTTGAAAACTTGAGTGCTCAAGGGGTTCCCCAGATCCTAATTTCCGTTTAATAAGAGTAAGAGCTTATGTAAAATATGGTAGTCTAAGTTCTTCGGAAACATGGTATCAAAATAACAAGAAATTATAATTTTAAAAAATCAATGGCATACTGAGAGTGTAGAAAAATAGAATGCAGAGTTACGAAGATTTAACAGCCAAAATGAGGCCAGAAAAATCACGTAAGTATATAGTTACTAAGCATTTGTTGGTATATAGAAAATCACAGAGAAGTAGAAAAAAATTAAGCTAAAAGAATAGTACTATGCTCATCTTATAAGTTGTTTAATAAGAGCTATTAAAGTACATAAAATATTTCATTACCTATGAAGTTACAGAGTGGAAGATTTCTGGAATGTAAGTCAGGAGATCTAGGTTCTAGTTTCAATTTTGCCATCTTGTACAAGTAATTCTCTGGACTTCCATTTACCTACCTGTAATATGAGAGGTTGAACTAGATAACCTATAAGGATACTTCTAGTTTGGGTTACAATGCTAGAAACATTCCTTTAGTGTGGGCTCTCTGCAATATTAAAAATGTATGGAAGTCATTCAATTTTTACTATGCCTGTAAAGATCATTAATATTTTGGTAGCATGAGGAAAAAACACTTATGTTACTGAGCATAGCAAATGTATGCTTGTTGTATATATACACACATATATACATTTATTAGGTTAATATTATGTGTAATGTACAACTAGCATTAACTTTTCAGATATTATATTTTTGTTAATTTTAAGGGTATTCTGCATTATAAAGGTCAATTTCTTTATATTATAACTAATGTCAGTTTGGCCAACAAACTCACTAATTCACAGAATACATTTTTATCTCTTTATATTTACAAAAAACCTCTATTGGAATAAAAACAGAATATAGAAGGTGAACTTACATCATTCTCTAAATGAGGAAATACAACTTTTAATTCTTTGATTTGTTACAGTTTCATATGTAAATTTAGTGAGTTTTGTTTGCATATTTTAATAATAATCAGACTGAGGAATAAGTATGGTGAAGTGTTTAAGAGCATGGGTTCTGGAGCCAAATTTCTCAGTTTAAAATCTTCGCTATGCCACTTCCTAGAGCAGTAACTTTGGTCTTGTTTTATCTTGTGTAAAACTGGAATAGTGATAGAGTGCTGTATAGATCAAGTGAGTTAATGCAAGTTAATACATATGAAGCACTTAGAACAGTTGCCTTCACATAGTGAGCACTCAATAAATACTTGCCATTATAATCATATAATGTCTATATTAAAATATATTTTAGAGTCCTAAGAATGAACAAAAGTTGCATAATATAGAGATATTATGATTTATTTTATCCTGTTTAATAAATTTCAATAATCACAGACACTTTCATTGACTAGAAAATGTCACTTTATCCCAATCTCTGGAAAGTTGGAAATTCAGTCATGGTAGATACGATCATGTCACTCCCCCAGTTTAAACTCTTCAAAGGCTCTCCACTAATAAAGTCCAGACTTTCCAACACGATATACATAGCACTTCATGATTTTGCCCTTACTTGCCCATCTCAGTTCATCTAACTTTTGACAACCAAATTTAGCACCCACCAACCCCAACTACAAATGCACATACACATACACCACTATTTTCACTGAAAACATAAAAATCTCCAGAAAAGTCATTTCTCTCTCATGCTGCTGTGTCTTACCCACACTACTAACACTGCCCAAAACACTCTTCTACCCATCTTTCCAACTGTTAGTACTATTTAAAAGTGAGAAATTAAGAAGAAACCAAATGTTTATCAATAGATGAATGTATAAACAAAGTATTATTTATTGATAGCTAGGAATATTATGCAGAGAGCCCTCAAACTGATGAAAAGAACAAATTCATTTATTTAACAAATATTTATTGAGGACATTTTATGTGCTGTTCTAGATTCTAGAGGTTAGTGAACAAATTAAACAAAAATTTTATCCCCAAGAATGAGATATAGTCTGTACTAAGTGTTTTTTGAAAAAAAAAGAAAGTTGCATAACATTTGTATTTTTAAAAATATAATTTTTTTAAACTAAAATATGTATAGGAATGTGTTGCATAAACAACAGAGTATCAACAGTGATTGTCTGTGGGATGTGCAATAAGGCCAGTAGAGACAAAGAAAGGAGAAAATTTTATTTATTCTTTATATCCTTCTATACTGATATTGTATAATAGTCTACATTAATAAACACTAATTTACAATTTTTGAAATTATTAAGAAGAAGATATTTTTTGCTCAAGGCTAACTAATTAAGTTATTTCTTCCCAACATAAAAGGATTATTTCTACTAAAGGTCACTTAAAGAAAGTTAAAGAAATAGAATTTGAAGTAAGAAGATATTTAAAGAAATTAATTTCCTTCTATTTGATGTTTTGAATAATTGTGTAGACTTTTTAAAAATAAGCATTTGATTCTGTGGAAGAGAATGCCTATTTCCTTCATCAGTATTACATACACGTCTATCATTTGAATTTCATACCTTCAACTCTCATGTACTCCAAAAAGCATTTGGGACACTATCAGGGTATGAATATAATACAGTCATACACCTAAATTGTATGCATAAAACTATTTTTCTAATAATACTATAATCTTTTCTGTCTTTTTCACTGTATTGATATTTTCTCTAATGGTGCAAAAGCAATGGTGAGTGAAATTACTGGTGCTTTCGCACAAATTAAGGCAGTGGCACTCAACTGTACTAGTCTTTGAAATCAGAGTTGACTGCTTTTTTTAAAAATAGAACACTATTTTTACTTGAAAAAATGACTGACAAAGAGCGGTTATTTAGATTTGAATTTTTAACAGTTATTTTCCCAAAAATGAAACAAAGTGAGCTTTTCACTAGAAGGAAAACAACTAATTGTATTTGTTTGTCAGTGATAGAATCTGAGCTTTCAGATTAGCAAATATAGTATTAATGGATATTATGTTTTTACATTGTTTCATGAAATATGACAACATTTGGAAGTTCTATATAACTCAGAGATCTAACATCTTCCAAATGACCAATACAAAAATCTTACAAAATCATGCAATGGTAAAAGATCCATTCAAATTGCAAGTGAGATCAATGGATTTTAATATCATATAATAAAATATGAAGATGCATTATACTTCAGATTCTACATCATCATTAACCTTTATACTACTTGTAAATTTTGATGTAGTATTGAAGAATGTCCACAAATATCTCAAAAAGCTATTAAAATATTTCATTTTCTAAATACATATATGTGTGGGCTTCATGCACTTCAACCAGAACAACATACTGCAACAGACTGAATGCAGAAGCATACATGGGAATTCATCTCCTCTTAAGCCTGAGATTTAAAAAATGTATGAAATTGTAACTCAATGCCACTCTTCTCACGAAATTATTTTTGTAAAAGTATGTTTTGGCAGCAAGTTTATTGTTATTTTAAACAAATTAGTATTTTAAATTTTTCTCAGTTTTAATTTCTAATACTAGAATATAAAAATCAAAGCTCTTCCGGGGTCTTCGTTAGCTTTTAAGACTATTAAAAACAACCTAAAGGTATGAGAACTGCTGTGCTGTATCTAAGTAATTCTGAGTTACTAGTCTGACTAAGCTCCATGCAAACTGAGCTAACTGGTTCCCCAATTCTAAGACATACTAGACACTCAAATATGTGTGAAATGTAAATGATTCTCAAAAATATTTCTGGGTCCGGCAGGGTGGCTCACACCCGTAATCCCAGCACTTTGGGAGGCCAAAGTGGGAGGATCACTTGAGCGCAGGAGTTGGAGACTAGCCTGGACAACATGGCAAAACCCCATCTCTACTAAAATACACAAATTAGCTGGGTGTAGTGATGAGTGTCTGTCTCCAGCTACTCGGGGGGCCAAGACACAAGAATCATTTCAGCCTGGAAGGCGGAGGCGGTAGTGAGCTAAGCTCCTAACGCTGCACTCCAACCTGGGTGACAGTGTGAGACTGCCTCAAAAAAAAAAAAAGAAAAAATTATATATACATGTATTTTTTCCTGGAAAAAATAAATACATTTTTGAATAAATGAAAAATGTGAGTTTTAAATTAGAACTGAGTTGGAAGACTAGCTCCAATACTTACTAGGCTTTTCAGTTTGAGACAAATTATTATTGCTTTTTCTGAGCCTTAGTTTCTCCATATATAAAAATAAGATTTATAGTATCTAGTCAATAGAATTGCTATGAAATGTGTTTCCAATATTGTTAGTTAAGATAGTATGTGGAGAAAGTGAAACCCACATACACTACTGGTCGGAGTGTAAAATGGTATAGCTGCTTTGGAATCAGTCTATCAGTTCCTCCAAAGGTTAAACAGAGTTACTAGATGACCCAGCAATTCCATCTCTAGGTATTTATACCCAACAGGAATAAAAACATATCCACACAAAATTTTATACACAAATGTTCATAGTAGCACTATTCATAATAGAAAAACAAAACAGAAACAACCCATGTTTATCAACTGATGAATGGATGAATAAAATGTGGCATATAGCCACAGAGTGTAATATCATGTGGCAATAAAAAGGAATGAGGTACTGATACATGCTACAACATGGATGAGCCTGGAAAACATTGTGCTAAGTTAAAGAAGCCAGTCACAAAAGACCACATATATAATTCCATTCATATGAAATGTCCAGAATAGGCAAATCTATAGAGATAGAAAGTAGATTAGTGGTTGTTTAGGGTTGGGGAGTTGTGATGAAATAGGGAGTGACTGCTAAAGGGTACGAAATTTCTCTGAGGGTGATGTACATATTCTAAAACTGATGGTGGCAGATGAATCTTGTGGTCTTGCAGTATAAGCTAACTAGAATTTCCATTCAGGAGCGGTTCTATATAGGTGGAGAGAAGTCAGGATAAGAAGACAGAATAAAAGCAACTACTCAAAACAGCCTTCTCTTGCACTCACAGGTTTCTGGGGCATCTCTCGAACTCACTACATTTAACCAATCATTCAATAAATATAATTTACCTGGGTCAGGCAGTGAACTGACACATACTCTGTTTTCATGCAACTTACTTTCTAGTGGAGGAACTCAGACAATAAATACAAGAAATGACCAATTAAAGGGATAGTGAGCGATAGTAAATGCTATAGAAGAAAACAGTTGAGTAGGTGGAAGAGCTTCTAATTTTAAGCCGGATAGTCAAGATAGTTCTCCCAAAGAAGATGACTTTTCAGCAAGAATTTGAAGGAGCTTAAAACATGATCCATGGGAATATTTAGGAGTAGAGAATTCTAAGAATGAAAAACAAATGCAAAAGTCCTAACCTGGTGCCTCTTTGGGAAGAATCAGTAGGTAAACACACCAAAAATAAATAAAATAAAATAACATAAAATAAAATAAAATAAAGCAAAGGGGAGATTAATAGAAGATGAAATCAAAGAGGTAAAAGGGAACCAACTATATGTATCTTGATAGGATGTTTAGGGCCATCATAAGGACTTTGGCCTTTACTTATATTAATATGAGGATACATTAGAGGGTTTTTGAGCAATGGAGTAATGTGACTTAACATTTTTAAAAGGTTAGTCTGACTTCTATATGGAAAAGAGACTGTGTGGAGACAAAGGAGGAAGCAGGGATTTAAGCTAGGAGGCTTTTACAATAATCCAAGCAAGAGAGATTAACGGCCTGGACCACGGTAATGGGAGTGGCAGATTTAAGCGGGATAGTTTGAGGAGAGTTAAATTTTTAAAAAAACTATTTACAAAAATATGGGGCAAGGTTTAAGGAAAACAAAAAGGGATAGTGCTGTATCCAGGAGACAGTTATAGGATGAAGCTGTCATTATATCCAGACTTAAAGGGTAAGGTGAGAGAACGGTTCCTGGAACCTGGAGAATGGAGTTGTATGAAGAGGATCATGAAAGGGTTACAACCAGTCTATAGCAATCTGGCAAGAAAAGAGCTAAGACCAGGGAGAAGACACTGATGCCACTTTTCTCCTGTTCTCCACAGTGTCTCACATTGGTTGAACCCAACTGGAAGTCAAAGAGAAAGGGAAATCACTAACTTGGTCCACAAAAGTTGAACTCCCAGAGCACAGAGCAAGTTTAGAAAGATTAAGAGAGGAGCAAATGGAAAATATGTACCAGAGTGAAAAATCATAGTTGATTTCCAGGTGTTTTACCTGAGCACCTAGCACAAAGTTGCCATTACCGAGATGAGAAAGATTTTAGGTGTGGTAGATTTGGGAAAGAAAATCATGAGTTCCCTTTTAGACATATTAAAAGTTTACAATTTTCAGGTAGAAATGTACAGTAGAAAATAAAAAAAAGAACCTCCTCCAGTTGACTGAAGACTTTGGTACCCTCACCCATCCTGTGACAAGAAGTCAGAAAAAGGCCAACAGATACACTGTAAACAGATATGAGGCCTAGGCAAGTTAGAAAACTTCTCTTGGTGAAACAAAGAGTAGCATGGATAGTCTGAGAAAAGCTGGTAACTCTAATACCAGAAGATGATGACAAATCACATTTATCCAGCTGTCTCCTGTGCCTCTGAGGCAGAGCTCGCTTTTTTTTTTTTAACATTTAATCAACTAAATTCAGTGTTTATCAATTCAATACATGTTTTTATACTATTACTACCTATGAGTTTATAAGAAAATATCCATGGTATTATTTTTACATGTTTACAGTTTATATACTTTATCACATACTAGATATGTAATTTTGTGTCTTTCATTTAATATCATGTTTTTAAATTCACACATGTTGATATGCATAGCTCTTGTTTATTTGACTGCTTCTTTATTTTGACTGCTATTATAAACAATGCTATAGTGAACATTCTTGTATATGTGCAAGAGTTACTTTAGGATATAAATATATAATTATAAAAGTTGGATTGCTAATTCAAAGAGTATGTGCCTCTTCAACTTTGCTAGATATAGCTAAACTTTTCTCAAAGCAGATGTATAAACTTAGACTCTCACAAGTAGTTTATGAGAATCCCAGCTCCACACACTTAAATTTTTCCAATCTGATAGATAGAAAATGGTGTCTTATTTTTTCTTTAATTTGCATTTCCCTATTGTTCAGACATCCTCTTCTGCAAATTGCCTATTTAATTTTGAGCAAGTTTGAATCTCACAAGCTATGTCTATTACATGGATTTTGGTTCCATGATGTTAAAGGCCAGGTCTGTCTGTTCAAGTACCTTCATGCCAAAGCCAAAAAGCAGTACTCTGAACAAAGAGAATTTTTAGTTTTCTTTGCAGAAGCCACAAAACCTAACAGTGGTGACTTTCAGGAGACCTTGAGGTCATCTTTGTTAAAATCTCCCTCTCACCTCAATCCTGAACTTTTGTACCTTTGATTAGTTTGATTCCTGGACCTCAAATCTAGGATAGATGACTCTAGGGTGACACATGCAGCTGGATACTAGGAAGGTGTCAGAGTGCTAAAAGTGTCTCAATTTTATGTCCAGAAAGTCTAGCTGGCATGAGTTTAGTATATCAGGGAAAATATTAGATACTAAATTAGAAATGCAAATAGTTCTCTCTTTTTCTCTTAGAGTTTTATTTACTTTGAAAGGATAAAACTAGTATTTTGCTTCTTTAGTATTTTCCTTAGTATGTCTAAACCTCTCCGTCTGAGTGTCTCACCCTGTCTTTCCCTGTATACATTTTTGCATCTCTCTGACACCTAGTTAAACACTCAAAATCTGTATTAAACTCAGTGAAGAATTCATTCATAAAAACATGAGTATTAAATACAATGAAAAATAGCACTCAAAACAGGAAGCTGCCTTGTTGACAGTTTGATGAAGGAAAGATAAAAGAATCAACTTTTCCATTAGCCATCAGTGGATATGAGAAAATTTCAAGTCACCCACAAAAGCTGATATGCTTCACCAAGCACACAGTATACATGAGAGAAATACAGATTTTAATATAATTTCAGCAGTTCTGTATATAAGTTATGATCCACTCCCACAGGATTTTAATACATCTTCCCCAGTGAAGAAAAAAGTCTGTATTTCTTGCAACAATATACAAATAAGTAAAAAAAAAATTATGAACACCAATTTCAAAACTAACTTCATTTAATAGAATTCTTCCATGAAAATCTTGTTTTCAGAAAGCTCACTAAATTTGACATAATATTATTTCTTGGCTTCTTTAAAGTATGGTATCATAGAAATGTCTTGTTATAGATACCTGTAGATTCTACATTTTCATAGCATTAGAACTCCCCAAAAGACTTAGCCTTTTATGGCTATTACAATATAGAAGAACACTGTCCAATAGAGCTTTCTTATGATAACGGAAATGTTCTACATCTTTGCTGCCTAATATGACAGCCACTAACCAGATATGTTGAGTAAGCCTTAAAATGCAGCCAATGTTACTGAGGAAGTGATGTTAATTTTAGTTAATTTGATTTGAATTGATTAAGTAGCCACATGTGGCTACTAGCTTCAGTATTGGGCAACACAGGTTTAGAATAGTCTAGAAAATTTTTTCTTCTATCTAGCCATAAACATTGGTCTATAACTATACTAAGCAGGTAGCTAGGACAGGACAATCTCCTCTAGAATCAAAGGTCACAACACTCTCAAGTACTATTTGTAGTGACCCATTTCTCTTCTTCTGTCAGTGCTGAATTACTGGGTACCTACTACTTAGTCTTTCTGCATCTTACATGCTGACTCATTTTTAACAGAGCTTACTTTTTGACCCTTGCTATCTAATACACAGGTGCTTGGGGACCTGTCTTTATGTTCTTCATTCTCCTTACATTCTTGGACCTCTCTGATCCCTTAAAACGACTCAA
Organism: Mandrillus leucophaeus; assembly: GCF_000951045.1. Taxonomy (NCBI): domain Eukaryota; kingdom Metazoa; phylum Chordata; class Mammalia; order Primates; family Cercopithecidae; genus Mandrillus; species Mandrillus leucophaeus. Next base: position 305,724 of record NW_012106463.1, on the reverse strand, counting down.
CTATTAAAATAACCATTACTCCCTGCTCCTGTGCTGCCAGTGTTAATTGTCTAAACTCTATTTCTCTGTAAGAAGATACCATATTCACATCCCCATTTATGACTTTAGCCATACCTAAAGTATCTGTCTAACCTATGGTTTTAAGTATACTCATGGGTCTGATTTCTCTTGGCTTTCCCCTCAAGCACTGGAACTTTTTTTTTTTTTTTTTTTTTTTTAAAAGGGGTCTCGGTCATTTGCCCAGGTAGGAGGGAAGTGGCGCCATCTTGGCTCACTGCAACCTCCACCCCCCGGGTTCAAGCGATTCTCCTGCCTCAGCCTCTCAAGTAGCTGGGATGACAGGCGCACACCACCACTCCCGGCTAATTTTTGTATTTTTAGTAGAGACAGGGTTTTACCATGTTGGTCCGGCTGGTCTCGAACTCTTGATCTCATGATCCATCCGCCTTGGCCTCCCAAAGTGCTGGGATTACAGGCATGACCCATCGCGCCCAGCCTGGAACTTTTTAAGTAGAAGCTGTTTAAGGTAATTTGATGACTTAATCCTCAAAATAATAATGTTATCTATATATTCCCAAATTCAAAACACTTGTCATTTCTTGAGTACTAGCTATTTCATCATCATGATGAGAAAAAGAGAACAAAGCTGACTTCCTAAAATATCTTCAGGAATACCAGAAAATTATGGTACAAATAGAAAGATATCAAGACAATCAAGCAATTAATAGATTTCAGGGTGAGATAAAGGCTATGGGAATAGTAGTAAGGAGTCATTGTAAGAGAGATGACAATCTTCCTTTAACTATTTCTCATAGTTTTAATTTAATAGTTAACCACATCACAATTTGTTATTAAAGTTCTATTAATGATTCATAAGTTTTTGCAGTAAACACAGAAATACATATGCCACTATCCTAACAATGTAAGAATCCCAAAAGTCTAGCCAGCATCCAGTTTCCAAAGCTTATATTCTATAATTACTCTCATGACATATCCAGGCACCTTGTCAACTGCCTAATAGCCAGAGATGATTCACTGTTAAATTGTAGATCACATTATCCTGGAAAGCCAGAATAATATGAAATAATCCTTGACAGTAAATTAGAAAAACCATGCTATACTAAAGGAGAAGATCCTCAAACCTGAAAACTTTAAATTAAAAGGGAAAATTTGCAGGGGAAATGTGAAAAGAAAAATTATAGACTTTTTCTGTAATTCTAGTCCCACAATTCTCAAAAAAAGAAGTAAATTTCACAGTTAAAAGTATGACGTTCTCATATAGAGGATGATCACTGTTTTTGTTGTTTGATTTTGGTTTTGTTTTTCTATTTGTTTAGGTCAAAGAGTAGTATGAAAGATTTGAAAAGTGCATGAGGAAATGTGTTCCAATAATGTCTGGAATAGATGTTAGTATGCCTTGGTGACAAGGGCATGAGCTTTAGCATCATATAGTCCATTCAAATCCTAGTTTGGCCACTATTTTGCTGTCTTGAACAAAATTATTTCATTTTTCTGAGCCTCCGTTCACTCTTTTGGAAATGGAGGACAATGATGCCCATCTCATGGCATTGGTTTGAGGACTAAGTGAGATAAAATACACAAAATCACTGTGATACAAAGTATTTGCCCCAAAAATATTAGTACTTGTTTTTGTCAGCGCTTTCTCTCTCACTTCTTGGTAGGCCTTTAAAACTAGGAATTTCTCATGTCTGAACAGTAGAAAATATGAAATTACATAAACCCCACATAACCTAATACAATGATGGGCAAATAATAAGCACTTTAAAAAGATTTGTGGAGTGACTGAGATTCTACAAATGCATTCCTTCTTGAAAAGAGGGATGGATGAGATGAATTCTCAAGATCCCTTCCTGGTTCTGACATTAATGTTCCAACCAAAAAGCTTTTCTTAGTGTCAACCACAATAAGAATCAGTTCACGAGGAGAGGGGAAAGGGCATTTTTTGTGGTCCTACTTCCAGTTTTCTTTATGAAATATAATACAGAGAATCTCCTCAGAGCCCTTCCTGCAGTCTTAAGCAAATTCGTTTTAGACTAAAAAAAATTCATAACTCTTTCCTCTAGTATTTCATGTCATCTCATTCAATCATCACCTCTTATTCATTTTTTTCTTCATTATTAATTATAATTTCATCACAAATGAATCTTTGTAAATACTCAAAAAATGGCCCAGGTACAGAGAGCCATGTCAGATAGTGGTGATTCCCCTCTTCTTCCTAACATGAAAACTGAATAGTACACAGAAAGAGACTTGGGAAAGTAACAAGTATGCCAGTAAAATGCTTCTCAACATCCATCTGGGAGGGCAACAGTAAACCATGATAGCCATGGTTGAGAAATGCACAGTCAACTATAAGGGTTAGAGAACAGCCATCATGCTTTGAGGCAAATGCCTACTGGCACAAAACTATGATTGGAAAAATAAAAGAGCTCCTTTCAGTAACCAGCTAACAAGAAATCCAGAATGCTCAATGGATGTGAAAGCCTGTATTTAAGCAAAACCACAGCATGGTCGTGCCCATTTCATTTTCTTTAGCTTTTTTAATAAACTTCTATTTATGCTCCCTTGATGTTACCAATGTAAACTTCAGGGTCTCAGTAGATTTTCCCACATATTAGACTAGAAAAATTTCTAGCCCTATAGACTTACGTAAAGCACTCTTTGTACACTTAACTGTCTCTTGACATCCTGCAACCTGAGCACAACAGCTACGTGTTTGAACAGTAGAGGTGGTTTTACTAACTTGAGTAAAAATGTGTTCCTGGGTCCAGATAAAACTAAAGTTTCTTTATAAAGAGTTATGTAGTTAGAAATTGCTGTCGATGACTATCAAAGTAGTAAAAACCTACCTATTTATAATATGGTCAGAAGTATATCTCAATGTACTTCTAAAATAAAAAATAAATTAAAATTTTCATTTAAAAAGGATGATTATGAGCCAATATTAAAAATGTCTTAACAGTCATAAAGATGTACAGATTTGTTTTACAATCACACTCCTGTAAGTAACCATATAGTTTCTAGCCAACCTTAAAATCAGACTGTTTCCAATAGAAAGCTAACATTTTATTTCTAATAATCTCTGCTTCTGAGTCTATTTGAATAGCATAGTCAAAGACAGGAGCCATGCGCATATGTATAGTTTCAATTCCATCTATACTTCTGCCCTAATCCTTGTGGCTTGGACCCATTCCAGATGCTCTGCCTTATTCTGTGGTTTGTATTTGAGATCCCCTCTCCTGATTCATTGCATTCCCATGATTGACAAACAGATTCAGCTATGAATACAAACAGTTACCTGCCCGTAATTAGTTTATAACAGCTGTACTGCTGTAGCACTTCTAAAACATGGTGAAGTCACCTCCTAGGTAAGTTTCCTGTTCACTTCAGTAGGGGGTTGGGGAGTGTTGATTTTATGTTTGCGTCTTACCATTAAGGATTTCTTATTGTTCATCAATATATTCAGTACATATGACCTATATACATTTTATAGAATAAATTACATATTTTTATTTTTAACCCCCACAAATTAAATTTAAATAAGCAAGACTGGATTTTAATTTTCTAAACTGATGTGCCTTTTTAAATTGAAAACATAATAGTCTTCAAATGGAAAGGGCCACATTTTTTACTGATTTAATGTGGAGCATGCTACCACTTTATTGCTAGATTAAAATGTTAGACTAGAAGCAATAACCTAGTAGTTTGTCTCATAATATCAATTGAATTATATGAAATATATCAAACTAGTTACAATACAAGCTACTACTTACATACTACAAACAATTGCAACTCTCTCTGCATATTAGAATAAGAGATTAGAACTTAACATTTTAAAATTCCTGTGGAAATCAAATGTATTTTAAGTATCAGCTCTGATTATTTAATCAGACAACTTTCATTTTGCCCTGGCTAATTTTGAAGGTTGATAATATTTTACTCATAAAAATAATTGTGCACCTGTTGTGATGGAAGCCTAGTTAAACAAATGTTAATAGGAATGTAACTCTTTGCTTTAAGCATAAGAACACAAGTTTCTCATTACTATTATATGAAAAAACATATTTTAAAGCTATGGAAAATATCTCATTTTAAATCTCCCCTCTTTCATGGAGAAGTATTTAAAAATATTATTAAAACACGTATAAAAATAGTCACACATTAACTTGAAAGGAAACTAACACTGGTGATGTCTACCAAACAAAATGGATGTGGAGTTCCTCCTTTCATTTAATACTTCGGTTTTTCTACCTTACTCTATTCCCTGGCCAAACCATTTTAATGATATTGGACCATTTCCATGAAACATGTACTTTTCTTACTAGTTTATGATCAAAGGAGAAAATAAAAAGTGGGTTTACAAAAGCTGTACCCCTCTTGCACTCTTCTTATTTTCAGACCCTTTCAGCATTAGAGATCTTTTTCAGTACCCAAATCCTCTGAGGTTTAAAAAAGTGCTAGGCACTCATGGAAGAGAGAGTCTTAGACCTTTACTTGGTTATTTCTATCATTTTGTATAGACTTTCTAAGAGCTACCAACTTATGTCTCTTCAATCCATTTCCAGGTATAATCAAATCCTAAGTGCTGAAAAGAGGCTTGAGGAAAAATAATTCGTCTGAAGTTAAACTAGCTAAATTTTGAGCTCAGTTATATTCATTTCTTACTGACTTCCATAAGGATGTTGCCTTGCAATTGACTCAGCCTTTTTAAGGTTATATTTAAAAGGTAATTTTATTTAAAATCACCTTAATTTTGGAACCCTATCGTTTACTATGTTAGGCCCATTCTAATTTTATCTTGGTTAGTGCAGTAGAAGTTTACTAGCAGAGTACACAAATGAGCGCATTTTTAAAATGACCTAAATTCTCTGTAGTTTTCTTTATCAGTATTTTAATGCAGATATTTGGATTGAAAGGGAATCACAAGTAAACGGAATAATTGCATCAAATTTCCTCAGTGCATTAAATATGCACTCGGTAGTAATTACTAACCGTAGCAACACATTTAAAATGTAGAGAATAATGTGCAATTTATGCTTATTTCAAGGCCCTTATTCATAAAAACACCATTTGGATGAAAATACACATATTTTATTAAGTGGTTAGCCCAGTAATTTTTAAAAATTCAGATAAATGACCTAAATACTAAGTGTGTGGGAGGTCTAGTACTATGGGCCAGTTCCTAATGCGACATAGCTATCCCTTGAGACTTTGTTTAAGAGCAGACTCTAAACTAAAGAAATACCCAGAGCACATCCTAGCACCTAGGGTGCTAGGCACAGAGCATTCCTGGGCCTATAAATAGCAAGGAGATTAATTACAATCCCATGCATTTTTCTTTAAAAAATCAGCTATATATAAATATTATCACAAATGTCTATTTTAAAACTACATATGTTTATTCAAACAAAAAAGGCTAAAGTGAAATAAAGCAAATTAATAACAGCATAACCTTTTAAAATGTTTTTCATAATTTTGTGTTTACTAACTCACATTATAAAAATCTCATTATAACTTTTAAAATAAATGTGTATATATATTAAAATCTCACTATCACAGTTATACTAAAAATATCCATATTAACTGTGTGATCAGCAATATTACATGTGAATAATCCATTTTAACAGGAAGCCCTCTAAGTTTTAGCTACCACTATAATAAAATATCGGAAGCAAAATTATATAGAAAATAACATTTTAGGTAAAATAATTTGGCCTGTACCTAAACCTGATGATTTAATAATACTGCAAGGGGTTGGGAGGCACATAATAGCTAAACTACCTGTTATAAGATGGGAATGAAGCTGAATAGGCTATTATTTACCAGGCCTAGATTATTCAAAAAATGTTTTAATTATCAATAAATTGAATATCATTTTTGGTTGAGCAAATGTTGGTGACACGAACTACGCTGTAAACTTGACATTTATGATTATACCAATTTCTGGGGCTTCCTCGCAGTATTATACATGTTTAATCGTTTCCCATGAGATAATTTGTGATACAAGAGGTAATGACAGTTCCAGGTCCCTATTGGTGGCACATATCCAAATATTGTTGTTCCTTTTCCTACTGGAAAACTATTGACCAAGAATCTATCTCGTCAGTCACTTTACAACTACCCATCTCATCTTCACATCAATCCTGAAATGCATGGTTTTTTGTTTTTTGTTTTTTGGTTTTTGGGTTTTTTTAAAACCACATTTCAGGTTAGAAAGTTGAGAGTAAAATAGGTTAAATAAACAGATCGATTTATACCTATCAAAAATCAAACACACATGTGATCAACTCCACAGTTCATGTTTTTTATGTCACAGTTGCAGATCCAGGGGAAGAAAGCAACTAACTTTTAAGCCAATAACTTCATTCAGGGTTTCATAGAATCTTTGAACTCTTAAATGTGACTAAGTTGCTTTGTAGTTATTACTGAGCAATTAACTTATTGTCAAAGTAATTATGTGCTAACCTAAGGCTGTAGTCCAGCAGTTCTCAAAATGTGGTTCTTAGATCCTGGGAGTCCCAGAAAACTATTCAAGGTGTCCCTGAAATAATTTTCATAGTTTTTATAGTAATGCTAAGGCATTATTTGCATATTATAGTGATGACATTTGCATTGATTATGCAAATGAAATAGTGAGTAAAACTGCTGGTTTCTTAGCATGAATCAAAGGAATCAATCTTTGTAGTCATTGTATTCTTCACCATCGCACACTTGTAATAAAACAAGTAAATACAAACAAAAAAATCTAATGTCACTTAAGAATATTCCTTGATGAAACCAATAAAAATTATTTTTATTAAATGGTGACTTTTAAGTACATATACTTTTAATAGTCTGTGTGATGAAATGAGAAGCACTTCTCTTACACACATAAGTATAACAGTTGCTTCAAGGAAAACCGCCACTTGTGCTTTTATTGGCACTGGAAGTTGAATTTTATCAAAGCTATTTTTATAGAGCAACACTTTCATTTGAAAGAACAACTAAGAAAATATTATTATTTGGATCTCAATATTTGGCAAGTGAGGCTTGTCATTTCAAGAAAAGTAATTGATAGTATTGGTTAAAATAATTCATTCAAGGGAAAATGACAGTTTTGGAAAACTTCTATCTGCCATCAAGAGCATGACAGTTTCCAAATACCTTTAAAGACTTTTCTGATGAGATTTGTGGTGATATTAATGAATGCAATTTTCTGATATTACATAATGAAATGTGTCAACATAAGGAAAAGAGTTACACACGATGTTACAAAATCATGCATGGAGTAAAAGATTCATTGGAAGTTAAGGTTAAACAAATAGATTTTAACATAAAAGTATGAAAAGTTCATTGACAGGGTTTCAGATCCTCTACTGGACCTAACTTTTAAGAAACTGCCACTTGTAAAATTTGGCAAAGTATCAAAGAAGAATATTCACAATTACATGAAAAGGTTGTAAAATATTCCTCTCTTTAACTCCATATCAAAATGAGGTCAGATTGTCTTCATATACTTCAATCAAAAATTTATCAAAGTCGACTAAATGCAAAAACAGACATAAGAGTCCAACATCTATTAACCTATACATTAAAGAGATCTGAAAAATGTAAACCAATGTCACTCTTCTCACTAATTTGTTTTTGTTTAGCTATTTGGTTACAGCTATTTTTAGTAAAAATTTGTTTCATGTTACTATGTAGTGGTACCATGATAGCTCACTGTAGCCCTGAACCCCTGGGCTAAAATGATCCGCCTGCCTCAGCTTCTCCAGTAGCTAAGACTACAGGCACATGTCACCACATCCAGCTAACTTTTAAAATTTTTGTAGAGATGGGGTCTTGCTATATGCCCAGGCTGGTCTTGAACTCCTATCCTCAAGCATTCCTCTTGCTTTGGCTTCCCAAAGTGCTGGGATTACAGGTCTGAGCCACTGCACTTGGCCCTACGTACAAGGTTTAATGTCATAACTTCTAAATGAATTAGTAAGTACTTTAAAAATTTCTCTTGTTTAATTTCTACAGAATAAATACAAACACAAACCAATCTTTTTGGGGTCCTCAATAAAAATGTAAGAGTGTAAATGTAAGAGTGTAAATGTAATGAGTGTAAAAAATGTAAGAGTATAAATTTAAGCACTTCAGTTCTAGTTATTCTATTAAATATTTTCAGTTTCAAGTACTAAAATATGATGTGTTCTTGCCTACTGTAGCATTTATTGATTCCCTACTTCATGCTACCCTATCAAGTACATATTTTCTCTCTAACACTCTCAGTAAAATTCAGAAGCTAAGTAGGTAGTACCATCTATTTTCTTTTGTACAAATAAGAAAACTGATCCCTTTCACCTTTATTATTCAGTCTTTTTAAAAATAGTATTTTTTATTAAAAAAGCAATGCACAACACATCATTTTTAAAAGTCCTATAGTACAAATTACACAGCACAAAATTTAAAAATCAGCCTCACCGTATACCATTCATTTCCTACCGCACAGTCAATCTCTGTTAACAGTTTACTAAATACCCTTCCAGTAATTTTCTATGTATATATAATTTACTATACAAATTGATGCACAGAATACTCTCCTCAGTTTTTCTCTGATATTTTTAATAGTTCCAGAGATGTTAATCCTCATTAAATCAACCAATCATTCAGGTAATATAGAGATGCTGGGCTAAAAGTCTCTAAATCAGTGACCCCATTTCTCCCACCACAATGCAGAGTAAATCAGACTTAGGTTTATGTCCTTGGAGGCATTTTCATTTAACACTCAACTTTTCTCATTTCTTTATTGAGATAAGAAAATGCTACAAAAATGGGACTAAATTTACTATCCAAAATGTTATGAAATCAGCATTCTAAGTTATAGAAATTCCTTTAATTTACCTAAACACATTTCACTCTCAGATTCGTATTATTCTGACGTTACCCTGTCATCTCTCATTCCACTAAGAGTTATAATCCAATCTATAGGTGTGTATTAATGTATGGATGTACAGATGTAGATATAGATGTTAATGGCTGTTTTTGATTCTGGGTTTGTACATTAATACTGAAACAAAATTGTTTGTATTCAAATAATACTAGCTACTTTAATAGAGAAAGGTTCCCCCCTCAGACTAAATCTAACACATATCATTTAAGCTCCAGTATGTTTTCACTAATTCCACACAGGGCGATTACAGATGTCCTGCTAGCCACCATTTCCTGGTAAGCAATCTGAATGACTTCCAGGAAATTGCTAATGACCTTCATTTTACTTAAAATCTGGGCTTCAATTAGTAACAGTTTTTCTTCTCCATGTTAGCTATGTTTATTTTCATCATAGCAATCAGGAAGAAAAAAGTAAAATGTCTTGCATTTGTATTATATCAAAACATATTCTTTTTTCTTTCGATATGTCACCAAATAGACTAGTACATATTTAATGTAATCATAATTGTGTAAGAATACTTTGGATCATTTTACTTTAAACCAATTTTGCCTCCTTTCCCTACTCTAGGCTGTAGCTATTGCTAAAATTAGCCTTTTAAAAATAAAATCAATAGAAATGTTTTATAATTGGTGACTATTTTCAAATATAAGAACATTTTACAATTGAAATTTTTGAAACCAGGTATGATTTTTAGTTTTATACTTTTAATTATAATAATTAACTACAAACAATAAGTTTCAGATTCTTTTTCAGTGAATATAAAATATGATTATGTGGTCAAAGTAATAATAACAAAGAACATTTTTAGCCAGTATTATATTTATAATTAGAACCCCTTATTAAACTTCAGTGTTTTCTTTTATGTAAACATTTATTTCACTAATTAGATTCAACTAATTTTTTCCCCAACATATTGATTTCTTTTAATCCCAACAGTTAAGAATGATTCTAATGTATCATAATACTTTAGACCTTAATCATATAGTAGGAATTCTTGCCAGTAGCTTTTGTTTGAGTTTTAATTAAGAAGACCTTGTGTCTCTAACCCCAAGTGGGGAGAGGTTTTAATTGCTTTTATGTATATCACACAGACTTCAAAAGAAGTAAAAGATGTTGATAACAGAGAGTACAAAGGAGAGCTTTGAAATGTCTACATTCATGCAAAGTGGTATAATTTAAAAAAAAACTATAGGTGCTGCTGTATTATAATGTATATACATATTTATAAAACTAGCTGCTGTATGCATTTGTTGTTAGCAAAAAGAGTTCATGGGTTCTACAATAATTACTCACTATTGATAACAAGACAATCAAGAGACTATGTAAAATGGACTAAACATGCTATTTTGGGGGAATATTAAGTTTCCACCTTAGTAATTTACTATATGATTTAGAGCAGTGACTTTTCTTTTATGGATATTGAGATCCCAATATGAAAAGTAAGAAGTTGGATTACATAATATACAAAGCACCTCCAGCTCTAATTTTTGGAGATTCTATGATTCTAGATATTACTCTGAAGTTGTACAATTACACAGATATATATAGAAAATACTGGCAAACATTATTTCATTAAAAGAGGAAAGTGAAAAACATCTGTTGTGTCAATCTTTTTTACAAGTCAGTCTCTAGATCAATATAGTATTCGTTTAACTGTTATGGAGATAACAATTTATATTTTTAAAAATCTATAAAATCTAAACATCGATAGTTACTGTTTTGATACTTTTTTCTAAAGAGACAATAAAAATCCCTAGGTATGTGAACTTTGCTATTAAAAATTTTATCAGAGTTGAAAAGTGGCAGATGATTAAACTCTAAGCATTTCTAGTTTTTTTTTAAGTTCCACCAGATAAAACAATTGCTGTAAATTTGTAAGTAGAAATTCAAGAAAAACTCATTTATAAGCAAATATGCAAAGTTTACAGCCACAGCTCTTGTAAAACCACTCTAGTCCTTCTGTGATTGCCTAAAACAGAAAACAGTAGTAATTATGAATTGCTATTCCAAAAAAAAAAAAGTATTCTGTAGAAAAGGCAATGTATGGAATAAGCAATCAAAGCACTTACATATACTTTAGGCCCTTATGATAGAAATGAACAAACTAGGAGACAGAACTGGCCTTTAAGATAGTAACCTGTGTTGCAGAACACTAATTCTATGGGAATGCTGTTAGAGCCATCCTGACCCTTTGGTGATAACAGCACTGCTAAAGTTACCTCAAGAATAACCTACACTATTTGATCTTCAAAGATCTATCATGCAGTGAAAGAAACCATGACTTTTGTGTTCTTGTGCACTCCTCCAAAGAGTTATGCTTGCAATCAAAACTAAAAATGAAACCAGGCCCTCAGTGGCACTTAGTAGCAGTGTTGTAATAAATTTGCATTTTAATTCAGTATTTGCACCAAGCCCAATCATAATATGCTTGTACTATTTGATGTAATGCAGTTCCTAATTTTACTTCTTTTAGTAACAACCCTAATAAAGTAACAGGGAGCAATGCTTTCAGTCTTTAACTGTGAACTACAATGATAGTATTTAGGTTCTATAAGCAAACTTTTCAGACATATTAGTTGAGTAACTATAATAAGTAATTGGTTTTCAACAGTGCCTTTGAAAAACATTGGGAACCATTTGTAGAATTTCCCATGAAAAAGTATTTGTTTAGTCAATTTTTTTTTTCTGTCAGAAGAGACTGTTACTTTTCTAAGCTACAGAAGAGTATACCTACAAGCATATCTACCTTGATCCCTAAATGTAAATTTTAAAATAATTAATCATAAATAACCAACGAAAGAAAACACTATTTTCCTTATTTGGTTCCTATCACATAATTGTGGGGTTTTTTTTTTCTCTCTCTCTCTCTTATCATCTGTGTGTGTGTCAAACACAAGCACAGTTTGTGCTAACTCAAACAACAAACATTACTGTTTCCCTGACACATTGTCCAGAGAGGCACCTTCACACTAAGGAGGAGATGCCAGACACATCACAGAGGAGCATGTGTGTAAAACAGGCAGACTGACTAAGATGATCTCAGCCATGAAGGTTAGACCCACTCATGGAGACAGAGAATGAATCCTCATACTCTAGACATCATGTAGTATGTCACCATTGCATTTAGAAATATCTCATAAATAACTATGGCATCTTCATTCCTTTAGCAAAACTCAAACAAACATAGATACAGATGGGTTATGGGCTCTACCAGTAGTTCTGTCTTACCTTGTATCCTTCCACCATATTTCTTCAACCCTCTCTCTCATTCAGGTACAGATCAAGATAAATACTACCACATGGAGAACTGTATTATCTATATCACTCCTGGTTTGCCATACTGCCTAATTTACATAGAAAAGGGTAAAAGTGGAGTTATTTTAGTTGTTTGTGGGTTGTGGGTGGGAGGAACAGCCCATAATCTGTCTTTTTCTTGCTCCCACTGCAGAATTCGAAGGCTTTAAAGAATAACTATTTTGTATTGTATTAAACAGAGTATTCAGAGGCCAACATTCAAACCCTACCTTCACAACTTTCTGGGCGACCCTGAACAAGCTACCTAATTCTCTCAGTCTCATTTTACTCATATGTAAAATCAGTATAATAATATTTTCCACACTGCATTGTTAAAGGACTCAAATAAAATGTTAGATGTTTACTATGTAAACAATAAGACATCTTACAAAAGTTACTGACCAAATTATTTATTGACCGGAAACAGAACATATTTTGGAAGTCAGTCTTCTAATTAACAAAGTATAATAACTGTAGTATTAATTTGAAAGGAACCTTAGGAGATTATGAAGATAACATTCCATCAGCATGGGAATACCCTCTACAACATCTCTGCTTAAAATTTTCCAGAACCCAGTTTTTATTTATTTTATTAATTCATCCTTTAATTCATTCCTTCATTCATTCATTCAACAAATATTTATTATTTCTGATTTTTTAATTTTTTTTTTTTTTTTTTTTTTGAGACAGGGTCTCACTGTGTTACCCAGACTGGAATGCAGTGGTGCAATCACAGTCTCAACCTCCTAGGGTCAAGCGATCTTCCTGCCTCGACCTTCTGAGTAGCTGGGACTAAAGGCGCACATCACCAGGCCCAACTAATTCAACAAATATTTATTGAACATCTGCTTATACCTGAGGCACTCTCTACTAATGCAGTCCAATCTTATCATTGTCAGACAGCTATAGTTCTTAATTTCAGTTTTTTATTAAGAACAAGTTCCCTATTACCTTAACCCCCTAAAACAGCAGAAAACAAATATTATCCTCTTCTATTCAATAAAACTTCAAGTCAAATAATATGCATTAGACCAAACTTCCCTAGGTCTTTAATTACTATTCATACTAAATGTTCAAGACTCTTTACTATTCTAGTCATTCTGATAAATACTAATGTGACAATAGATCTCTTAAAAATATGAGACCCAGGCCGGGTGCAGTGGCTCATGCCTGTAATTCCAGCACTTTGGGAGGCCGAGGCAGGCGGATCAGCTGAGGTCAGGAGTTCAAGTCCAGTCTCACCAAAATGGTGAAACCCTGTCTCTACTAAAAATACAAAAACTAGCCAGGTATGGTGGCACATGCCTGTAATCTCAGCTACTCAGGAGGCTAAGGCAGGAGAACCACTTGAACCCGGGGGGCAGAGGTTGCAGTGAGGCGAGATTACACCAATGCACTCCTGCCTAGGTGACAGAACAAGACCCCATCTCAAAAAAAAAAAAAATGAGACCCCAACTGGGACACAACACTTCAGATGCAACCAGACCAAATCAAAGGTGTAACATTTTATTCTGTATTTCATTTAAAGTTTTAATAATAAAGTTATTTTGTAATAATTGTAATAAAGTTAACTTGGTTTGAATCCTGATTTGAGATGACTACTATTAAATTTATGACAATTATAGCATTCTATCCTCAGTACTGCTACTAGCAAGGAGGCTACATATGAAAAAATGGTAGGGAGTTGACGGATTTTCTATTTAAGAATATTAGGAATGGTGGTTAACAGGGGTAAGAGACAGAGAGGAATAGGGAGATGTAGGTCAAAGGGTACAAAGTTGCAGTTATGTAGGATGAATAAGTCTATAGCTCTACTCTATAACATAAAAACTAAAGTTGATAATATTGTGCTGCATGCTGGAAATTTGCTACGAGAGTATATTTTGGGTGCTCTTACCACACACACAGAACAAGGTAACTATGTGAGGTGATACATACATTAATTTGCTTGACTAGTAATCATTTCACTATATGTATGTGTATCAAAACTTCATGCTGTCCATCTTACATATAGATAATAAAAAAAGAATATTAGGCATGACTCAGGTACATACTCATAAAAAATCCTATGATTTAGTGTTTCTCAGATTTTAGCAGTATTCCAACTCCTATCAAGGGGTTTTAGAAACATTGCTTTACATTAATCAGATATAAAATTTTATGAGAAACCACTGATTTTTAAAGTAAAATCTAAAAAGTAAAATAATAATTTGTTATTATGTAAAAATATTAAGCTCCCTGAGTTGAAGAATCATTGCCCTTATCCATTCTACAGCCCACACTTGACTCTCCTTCTAGCACCTACCCATCACATAGAATTTTCCAATGGCAGTGATAAAGGCTGAGTTCTCTCCCTTCCCCAGCTTCATTATACTCTATGACTCTAAAAGAATATGTGCAGTTAAGAATGATATATAAACACAGATCAGCTAGAAAATAATACAAATGTTGAATATTTAGAAAATAATGACAAAGTTCTAAAAGCACAAACTTATTGGATGAATAAAGCTATTTCTAGAAATATATTCATAGCCAAAAGTACCATTATCATTAAATAAAACTTTGTTACGTGAAGTATTCAAGTTAAAAGATATCAAAAAACAAAAGAAAAAGCATAAGAATAATAGGAAAGGAGAGACAATAAGGGTAAAAGCAAAATGAATTAATTGGCATATTGAAAAGCAGCAGAATTGACAAATCCAAAAACTGGATTATTGGAGGAGCAATAAATAGAAAAACCACTAGCAAGTAAAATTGAAAAAAAAGAGAAAACAAATATGCAAAATTAAAAATGGGATCTATAACAGCAAATAAATGGAAGAACTAAAAATAAGATATGTATATGAAGTCAACGAGATTTGAAAATCTCATGAGATATACAATTCTCTAAGAGTTTCTTCTCTTTAAAAATATTTAGGAAAAATATTTTATGGCAAAACTGACTTAAAAGAGAAGTAGAAAATGTTAAAAAAAATCTCCAAAGAAAATTCTAGGCCTAGATGTTTTATGAGAATATTTTTCAGAATTTCAAGGAATAAGTAGCTCATGTTATTTATTCAATATTTTACATAACCAAGAAAAAGAGGAAAAGTTTTTCAGTTCAACTACGAACACTGGTACTAAAAAATTAACAAAAGTAATATAAACATGGAAAACTCTAATCAATTTATAATTACAGTTGTAAAAATAACTGTAACAACTATAATATGAGCAAATAAAATGATGCAGTACATATAAGCAAGACTATACCATGACTAATCAGGGTTTATTTCAATGACAAATTTGAAAAACAAAACCTAATAAGATATTCCATGAAATAAAATGCAAGTTATCATAAAAGACCAAACTCCTAGTAGACTAGAAGGATATCTTTAAATGAATATTTTAAATCAATAGTCAATAGAATGCTTAATATGAAATATTAAAAACAACTTCATAAATTAAAAACTACACTGAAATATCTGCTATTACCTCTCTATTACTTAATATTATTCTTGGCATTCAAGGCAATGAACGTATGAAGGGTGGGTGGGAGTGGGTAGCAAAGAGACATATAACTATCAAAAAGGAAGAGAAAACATATCTACTGAAATATGACTACAGCTAAAAGTTCAATACAGAGAAGTTACAAAATTAACTAGCAAAATTCAATAGCATCCCTAAATATAACAAAAGGAAAATAGAATCAAAAATATCTCATTCACAAGAGTAAGCAAAAATATTAAATATTATTAAGAAAACATCAAAGGAAATGTGCAGAACCTGTATTTTAAAGACAAAATATTATTGAGAGACATAAAATAACTGAATAAATGACTTTGAATGGAGCAATTCGATAGTATAAAGATGTCAGTTCATCCTACCATTTCAAATAAATGTAATATAATCTTTTAAAAAATCACTTTGGAATTTTAATTAACAACTTGATAAAATAAATTAAAGATAAACTTTAAACAAGTATGGAAGCACTTTAAAGAAAAATTATGAGTGTAGTCTTGCAATACTTACTTTTGAAGGATACTAAAGTTACAGTGATTAATATACCATAGTACTAATAAAAGTTTAGATGGAAAAATCAATGGAATAGAACCAAAATCTGATAAATAGTTCCAAATATGTAATCAGAGTGTAATAAAAGATGCTATTTCAAGCAGAGGAGGTAAGATAGATTATTTAATAAACAGTACAGATATTTGGTTAACTGCTTGAGAATAAAATTAAGTTATATTTCTAGTTGACATTATTCATCAAAACATATTTAAGATGTATTATATAGTTAAGTGTTTAAAAATATAGCCAACAAATTGGATGAAAATATAGCAGAATATTGTTCAATTTCAGGATGAGGAAGCCATTCTAAACAAACCCCCTATAGAAAAAAGCATTAAAAAAGGGATGGAAAAACTGACAACAAAACCAGAAAATAAAACAAATGACAAAATGCAACATATATCACAAATAAAGTTTAATACTATTAAAACATATATTAAGAGTTCTTAGAAAATATTGAGAACTGGACAAGTTTTTTAAAGGAAAAATGGGCAACCAACATAAATATGCAGTTCACAAAGGAAGAGATATTCAATTGCAAATAAAGGGAGATAAAGCACCTCATTCTCACTAATAGTCAAAAAACTCACTAAACCAACAACGATATGTTTTTCCCTTATAAAAATGGCAAGAAATTTTAAATTAATAATACTTGTTATTCAGGGCAAGAAAATAAAAACTTGCAGATACTACTGGTGAGAGCACAAAATACTATACTCTTCCTGAAGGGTAACTGGCAATATGAATCAAAAGTCTTTTTAAAAAGAAGTAAGGAAAAGAAGTCAAATTGTCCCTGTTTGCAGATGACATGATTGTATATTTAGAAAACCCCATCATCTCAGCCCAAAATCTCCTTAAGCTGATAAGCAACTTCAGCAAAGTCTCAGGATACAAAATCAATGTGCAAAAATCAC
>NW_012106463.1:273490-287063 GCF_000951045.1 Mandrillus leucophaeus | reverse complement strand
AAACCATCATTCTCAGCAAACTATCACAAGAACAGAAAACCAAACACCGCATGTTCTCACTCATAGGTGGGAATTGAACAATGAGATCACTCGGACATGGGAAGGGGAACATCACACACCAGGGCCTATTGTGGGGAGAGGGGAGGAGGGAGGGATTGCATTGGGAGTTACACCTGATGTAAATGACGAGTTGATGGGTGCTGATGAGTTGATGGGTACAGCACACCAACATGGCACATGTATACATAGGTAACAAATCTGCACGTTGTGCACATGTACCCTAGAACTTAAAGTACTTAAAAAAAAAAAAAAAAAAAAGAACAAACTCTTTGAACCAGGAATTTCACTTTTAAGAATATAATCTAAATAACCACTAATAAGTTCATAAGTCTTAATAAAAATGTTATCTGTTTTCAAGATAGGTGCTCTTTGTACCAACAAACAATAAAAACAAATGTTGAAGAAAAGGCCCAGTTACATTATGAAAACCTCACTTCATGCAATACTTTCTGCCAACAAAAATAATATTTTGGAAGATAACTCAATCTCAGGAAAATTCATAATATATCATTAAGTGGGGAAAATAGATTACAAAAAAATTATAATGGGATGATTCTAATTTTATGGGGAAAAATTAACATAAGTATGCATAATTTAAAATGGAAAGAATACACAATAAGATACAGGTAGAATTAAAAGACAGTTTCACTACCTTTATGTTTTTTTCTATGTTTCTTACAAATAAATACATATGAATTTTGCAATCAGAAAAATATAAGAGCTATCAAAAATACATAATGCTCGAGATATAATATTAAATACTGATAACCCATGATTATATGTATTCCTCAAAGACATAATTTAGGTCATTTTAAAATTTCAGGATAATGAGAAGTAATTTAGGTGGATAATAACTGGCCTGGTTTCCACCAGAATAAAAATGTATGTTGAGTTTTGGCAGTGGTTTATTCAAACTATTTAAATACTACTTTAACTGATTTTTTCATTTTTAAATTAATTTTTATTAGTACATTTTCTGTAGAAGATATTAGTATGTATGAAGAGATGATAATGTAGAATAAAGATAAATTTAATAAGAATCTTATATTTTATGCCCATAAGAAACTCAGAATAACACAAATGAAAGTTCATGTATCACAAAGAATCCAGAAAAAAAAGGTTAAAGATTTTGAAAAGGCTAATTTTTCATGTGATTCACTTTTGTGATTTATACATTTCAAGTATCCAAGACTAGTCCTTTTATAAAATTTTGAATTCAAAATTAGAATTAAATATAAAGAAAGATGGAAAGTGAGGGAGAAAATATACCCTGAAGTACAATAACTCCACGTTGAATTATAACATAACAAAATGTTAGTTTTCACATTCCTAACAGAAAGCAGGACCCTCATCATTCATGCTGGAAAAAGCTTGCCTTTGTACAAACCATTTCTGTTCTCACTGTTATAAAAAGGAATGACTTTGGAAAGGGAAGAAAACACAGAATGACGTGCAAAGTAGCAAACACCATGTTATTGCAGCTGGATAGAGAATATATCACTAATGACTTTCTTTGTATCCATCAATAAGTTGAGTTTCTTTTTTTTCCAAAACAGCAAATGGCCTTTATGAGTACAAAACAGAAGTAGGAGAACTCAAAATAATATCCAGTTTCCACTGGTTGTGGTACACAATTTTAGTTAATGCAATGATTTATTAATTATTTGCTGGGAAAAAAGACGACTTCCTTTTCTCTTCATTTGAGTTGAAAATGACATACCTGAAAACTAGGAAATTTTCTGTAGTAAATTCAAAATAACATTTACATTAGATAATTATTATCAAATTTTCATCTTAACTCAGATATTATCTACAACCAATAGGAAGATTCAATTAAAGTTGTTTGATAAATTCAGAAAACTAATGTAACTAAGCACCCAAATCGTTAGTGCCAATCACAGTGATGACTGTCCGTAAGGATTGACAGAGTTAATGAGTGATCACGAATTTCATTCATAACGCAAATATATATACAGCACTTCTTCTCCATAAATGAATTAGCAAGAGTTCCATTAGTAGGCAAAAAGTATAGCTCTCGATTGATAAGGTAACTTACTATCTGAATGGATTGGGATAGTTCACTTCTTAACATGTCTAAAAATAATAACATCCATCACATATATTCAAAAGTAAAGATGTTTATTCTCATCTGAGTCAGAGACCATGAAATGCTAAACCTAATGAAATTTGAGCTTAATCAACATAGGATCCTTTGTATATATTAATAATAACCACCAAACTTAAACTCATGAGTACTTTCTTAAGTGCCAGGTATTGTTCTAAGAACTACACATGTATTAACTCTCTTAATTAGCCTATGAAGGAAGTACTTGTATTATCCTCATTTTAGAGATGAGGATTATAAAACATGAAAAACGCCGGGCGTAGTGACTCACACCTGTAATCCCAGCAATTTGGGAGGCCAAGATAGGCACATCACAAGGTCAAGAGATCGAGAACATCCTGGTCAGCCTGGTGAAACCCCTCTCTACTAAAAATACAAAAATTAAGTGGGCATGATGGCACATGCCTGTAGTCCCAGCTACTCAGGGGCCTGAGGCAGGAGAATCACTTGAACCGGGGAGGCAGAGGTTGCAGTGAGCTGAGATCGTGCCACTGCACTCCAGCCTGGCAACAGAGTGAGTCTCTATCTCAAAAAAAAAAAAAGAGAGAAGAAAAGAAAAGAAAAAAAAAGTTCAGTGGCTTGTCCAAAGTACTCATCCAGTGATAGAGCCAGGATTTGAACCAAGGTAAACCGGCTTCAGAATCCCCCAATAAACCATTATGTACAGCACATTCTAGAAACATTTTTAAAGGTGCTACAGGCAACTCATTTTGATTAGAAGAAATTCAAAATAATTTGGATTCATAAATTAAGCTATTATTATAATTTTAAGAGGAAAAACTAAGACTATCTTTAGCCTAATTTGCTCATCTTTTGACATAAGGTTTTTACACTTTTTTTGTGAAGTAAATTAATAAGGCAGCATATCCCATAAGTTATATGTTTATAGACTAATACAAAAAGGGGAGAAATTTTTCAGTTTGTAAACACTGCAAGGAATAAAAGCTCAGAAACGTATAATACACTTACCCTCTCATGTACAATCAAATGTTAGATGTAAGATTTAGTGTTATGGTACAGAAGATCAGCAAATGCATTGTTACACAAAATAACATAACTGCATTGACATGTTCAATATATTTTATGTTGTACCTTTAATTTCCCCAAGAAGTTCACTGGTATTTAGTCTTTCCATTTTTTCCTTCCAATCTTTTGAAAGTAGTTTTTCCATGCAGGAGGAATCTATTAAAATACAAAAGTAAGTATTAAAAATATATATTTATTACAAATTTAGAAAGTCAGTTTATGGGGAAATTTTCATTTAAGAATGCACAAAGCTGTTTTTGTTGCTGTAGCTTCAACCCCAGGATATAGAAAATTACATTATTCTATAATATGTATTATAAAATACCACCATAAAGTTTATTTTCACCAGATAATTATTTAAACTATCATCTAGGAGAAAAAAGATAATGCTCAATAATCTACTTTAGTATTATAATTCTATTAATATTCAATTCACATTTGTCATTTCTTAGATTGATAGTATAGAAAAGAGAGCTCTTTCCTATGAGTTTAACATTAGATACTCCTTTTAATCCAGGCAAATTTTTTTAAGTCCAAGCAAAATGCATGTGCTGTGCAAGAAACAATAACAGATATTCAGGAGAGAAGAGGCCAATCTGAAACCACTTAGTTCTTAAAAAAGAAATCTAACTTTTGTAAAATATCCAATGAGAGCAAAACAAGAAGAAAATGAAATTAAGATGTTCTCTGACCCCTAGTAATAAAAACTGCTAAAACTTTTCTCTTATGTAAAAACCAATACATATTTTTATTAAATAAATACCTATATAAATACCATTTATTTGCCCTACTGTATTTCTAAATAGCATACTAGAATACAGGGAGTAATTACACTTGTTTTTATCAAGATTCATAAAGATTACAGAAATCCAAACTTTAGAAGGTTCTGATAATTACCAAATTTTTCTCAATGAGTTATTTCTGCTCTCTATGCAAATGGATTTGCAACGGGCGCTACTGCTTACAACTATTTATTTGTATCTTTTAAGCCTCAAATCTTAACAAATAGGTCATGTTTCCAAAAGGGAATGCAGATTTAAATACTAAATCCTTAGTGCAAAGCATACTCCCATAAAACTTTAACATTCCAAGTGTCAAAATTCTGATAACTTCCTTTTAAAATTATATTTAAAACATTTACTCCAATTCTAAATGCCTTTTCTCTCTCATATCAGCACCTATCTCTTTAGTATTTTCCCCTTCTTTTTTTTTTTTTTTTTTTCTCCAGCTTCTAAATCCTCCTTGAATTTTTCAGAATGACAGTAAGGTCAAGATGGATCTAAACGGCTTTAGAAGCTAGATAAGCTTCAGAAAAAGACAGTGAGACCTGGGCTGAGATGAGAAGACCACTGCATGGTTAGAAAGTATTGGTGAAAAAACAATTAACATTTGTCTGTGACACGATCAGTCAATCAAGGAAGGGATAGAATCCAGATCAGCGTGTTGTGAAAACGGCTGATGAAGAACAACCATCCGAACTGGCTATCACAGAGCTAAAGTTCTTTCTAAATAGAAGTCAGCTTGATTTTATTAATGAAAGCTCCTTGCCCATTCCCTTACTTCTTCCCTCCCCTTTTCCTTCCTTCCTACCTTCCTTCTTTCTTTAGTCCATTATTTCCTATTATTTTCTCAGTTTTCAACAAATGATCTACTACTGTGCTTCAAAATTGGATTCTGAGTGATGTTCCAATGGGGACTACATGCATATGCATATATTCAGTTTGTATTTAATTGCTGAAGTAGCCTCTTACTATTTTTTATTCAAATTCAGAAACAAGATATATGTTTTGTTCTATACCTATTTTGTTTTTATGCTAAAGTCATACAAATGATAATACTAAGTTAAGAGTTAGGAAGCAATTCTTCAAATCCATGCCTGTCACAGATTACTTTTTCTCAAATCAGGTTTGAATTGCTGAGATTGATTGATATAACATTAGATTATGGATAAGAATAGTCAACAAAAAGTTTTTATTTTCATATCCTACCCAATTTTGTTTTATTACCCTTTCATACATTATATCAGTGCACTAAGCTAATAATTACTGATACAATTACAAAAGCATAACTTTTTTAGCTAAAGTTTGAGTTGAAAGCATATATTATAGTAGTCAAAGATAAAAGCCCAATTTATTTGTAATAATAACAAATTCAGAGCAAGTCCATATACTAGGATTAAATGCATGTTAGGATGTAAACAGGCTAAAATATGTCTCTCATTTCTATAAATAGACCTGAAATCTTTTAGAGGTCCAATAAAAGAATGCTAAAACTTCATGGGAGAAAAAGAGAGCTATATGAACAACAGGAATACACATTTCAAATATAAATCAAATCATGTGGACACAGCTTTATATAAAAGCTGCTCATTAATAAAATGGTTGGTAACTTCAAAGCGTTTCGCATTCCTATCAGAAAATTAATCCTTACTGCAACGCTCAGTTAATCTAGCTTTATGAGTTCCCATTTCAGTAGAAGAAACTGAGGGAAAAAATAAAGCAGCCTTTGCATATCTACATTTTCAGCCATGAAAATATTTAATAGCAATCACTGATTGCCTTTATCTATAGGACAATGAAAGTTACTACATACAAGCTTATCAATGTTTAATCTCAAGACTAGGAGATTCCCAGAAGACCTGTAAGAAAGTCTCTTGACAAATGACTGCATTCTACCCCATTATCTGACTGCCAAACCTCTACAGCATACCACAATTTGTGCTAAGCATTCTCCATGTAATAATGTAAAGCAAGTAGAATGAGAGAAAAAAAGCCAAACGAAGTGGATTGTTACTAAGCACTGTATAAGCAGAAGACACTATTGCTACCACCAAAAGGTTCCTGATTTGAAATGAGAAAATATTTAATAGATACAAAGTTACAAATAAAATTTATGTTTTCAAATTTCTATCTCAAAACAATATCCAGGTATGGGTACAACTTAAAAGTAAGGATCCATTCCCTTTGTGCCACATTTGTCAACTACATAAATGGGATACTAGTATTATAGAGGCAATTGATCAGATCAGACTTTGCCCTATTCTGATCTAGCATAAATGCAAAAATCAAAGTGGTAAAAATAAGTAAAGAAGGCCGGTTTGCATCACATGGAAAGAATAAGATAACATTGAGTGGCTTTAACACAGTAATCACGTAAGATTCCAAATGAAAAAAAAAGACTGAACAGCCCCAAGACACTCTTGGATTATTTTATACACATAAATATATTTTACAAAATTAATTTGAAAACAATGAACTAATTAGTTACAATGCTGCCACCATCCTCAAAACAATTTAACAATATCCAGTAAATTTATTATCCGACTTTGACTCTTCCAAGTTTAATGTCCTTGAGTTGTCACCATCTGAAATCAGGAGAGAAAATATATGCTTTTTGGAAATGGGAATAAAGAATTACAACATTACGGCATGAAAAATGTCACCATAATATGTCCATATTTTTAAAAAACAAATGTAAGTCATAATGCTAAAGTAACATCATGCTAAAGTTGTATTGAAATAGAAAATGCCAAAATTAATTCCTCTTACTTTGAAATAATCTGTTTCCATTAACCAATATATATTCTGTGAAATGCAGGACTTTATCTTCTCTAATTTTTATAAATAATAATGATTAAAAGGGTACTATCAAAAATCAAGAGCTGGACTTCAGTTATCACCTATAATTTATGCAAGGATGTAAACGTTTTGATGTATTATAAATTATCACTTGCATTGTTTCTGGTTTTTTCTTTCTCTTTTCAAATTGAAACTTTTCTCTTTCAAGAAATTTGAGAGAAAAGGAAGATAGAATTCAGAACTATTTTGTTTTTAAAATATCATGCATAATAAATTACAAAGCAATGTTTCTGCTTCCTAAGTACTTAGGTTTCAGGCTAGGTAAGTCAAGTATGCTTTATCACAGCTGAGTAATGTTTTTGCTAATTAACTTAGTAATTAATTTTATGATGTAAGAAAAATTAAAAGAAAGAGTATGTGAGATATTGATTTCCTAATCTGTATGAAGACATTTGGGGAACAATTTGAATTACTTCTAGTTAGACAAATCTGCAGCAGTATTAACTCCTATACTATACAAAATAAAGGTATTTCGGATAGATTAAAAATAAATAAATAAATTGTCATTAAAGTTAGAGCATGGAGAAGAGGAAGAGACAATGTGACAAATCTTTATCGCACTTCACAACAATCTACCTATAAGCAAACCCTTATTTTACTTTTACCTCTTGATATTTAAACTTAGAAATGCTAAAACACTAGAAACAACATAAAAAAATCTTCAAAATATTTTAGTGAGGAAAACAATTTTTGCTGGCTCTGTGTGCAGATTTTCTATTTCTTATTAACACTTTGAGAAAATGGTGAAGCAATTCCTTTTATTTTTACCATAGGAATCATAAATTTCAAATGTAATAAATTTTTCTATTTATCCAAGAACAATGATAAGTTATCAAAAGTATCCATGACCTTGGTTTACAATTAAATCCAGCAAAATATATTTATATCCCTACTGATTATCCATCCCACATTTTTCATTAGGAAACACAGAGTTGCACATGCCAGTTACTGTACATTTTTCCACAGTGGCAAGTGCTCCACAATACAGTGGGATAAAATTGGAACTTGGAGAGCTTGAAGAGCACTCTTAAATTTTAATTAAAACCCTCCAAGCTCACTAAAAATAATTAGACACTAAAATGTGCCAGTTTTATTTTGAAGTCACTATAACGTACAAAGCACACTCCCTGACGACTGCTCATGCTCTTCTCTCTCTCTCTCCCTCTCCCTCTCTCTCCAATGAAACAACTGATTTTCCAAATAAGAACAAGGGGGTATAAATAGAGGCTGTTTTCAGGCCTGCTTTTCACGCTGGGAAGCTGACAGAAAAGACAGCAGAGTGGGTTTTTCAGACTACACCAAATAAACCTAGAATAACTTCCCTAACCAAGAGTACAAATCACTAACAAACTCTAGATAAAATCCAGTCTGCAAGTAACACCATGAGTTATATTACTGATCTTTTTTGATCCAAAAGTCAAACCTTTAACCTCTTAAATGTTTTTGCTATCTTAAAATATCTCATACAATGCTATATTCCATCCTATATTTAGCCAAGCAGCAAGAGAAAGCATGCCTTTCCCATACAGCAGGGCAATGATATAAACATCAACACAGATGCTCTGCCAGGAAGAGCTGGACTTCTCAAGCACTTGATCATTAAGGAATGCACCAACTGTTTTGGATAATCTCGTGCCAGCTCCCCTTTTGCTCCACACTCCCCTCTGGGAGTGGCCAATCTTGTCCTGGTCCTAATTTTTCATTTTACTCCTCCATAACACCCCTCCCCCATTACCAAAAAGATGAGAAATGGCATTTATGCCTAGCAATGAAAAAGCAGGCTCCCTTCCCCAAACAGACCAAAACTTTAAAACAATTAACCCTCCCCTCTTCTTTCAGATAAATTACTAAGTATAAAATGCAATCTGTTTCCTTTGTTTACTCAATATGAACAATTTGTAAATGACTCAAGGATAAAATTCAGAAAATGTTGTGCTAAATTAGAACCATTATAAACATGCTAATGACTCAATGCTTGAGTAAAACATGCATGATCGGTGTGAAAAAATAGATTTAGTTCCTGTGAAATTTTGTTGTGCTGCCTTAAAATGATTTGGTCATTAAATCAGATATATTCCTTCCAGGAAAAATGTTAATTCCAAAACCACTTTACTAGATAATACAGTTTGTGTGTGTGTGTGTGTGTGTGGAAGTGGAAGCTATTGGAAATGTAATTAGAACTGTTAGATGCAAGATTCTGGCATGCTCATAAGGAAGAAAAAGTCCCACACCACATTTGAAACCTGCACATACACATACAGACACCATCATAATCAGTACAATATTCTCTCTATACACAATTTTTATCTGCCAAAGTCTTAGTTTTTTTTTTTCATAGGCATTCTTTAAAACCAGTACTTAATGTATGTCAGTGAAAGTCACATTGTCCTATCAGTGCACGTAAGAGGTACCTCTTTTATCTGCTTTCCAAGGCTGCCTAATACCTATAACAATAACAGGAATTGTTCAAAATCAACTGCTTCTGACATTTCCTTCAAAGCACAACTGCTACCAATGCCAATCTAGAAAAAGAGGGAAACATATAGCAGGTGATTCAGAAACTTATGGCCTGCTGCTATAGCTAAAAAAGACTTCAATGATCATAAAGATCAATACCCTTATTTCAGAAATGAGAAAACAGAGTCAAGATAAGGAAGTCACCTGCCTTGCCAATGTCAAAATGTTGGTGGCAGAGTCCCAACTTCAGTTCAGTGCTTGATTTGCTGACATGACTATTTAAATCATTATTTGAACAGAGGTTTGGCTGTCCCCACAATGTAGCATCCAAAAGTGAAAAATAAAAAATTTTCTACTTATTATTTGCTTTAGAAATGAAATAAGACACTCTAATTCTTTGGAGAGGGGTGCAAAAAATCCCACATATTGCAATGAAAACCAACAGTGTTCAACTGCCAGTTCTCCTGTTCACACTCACTTATGCTGGTTTTCCTTTCCTCCACAACTCTTTTTCCATAATGCTTTATTTTGTTTGAATTACAAGCTCTCCTTTTCTGAATACCATTCACTAATGAATAGGTAACGGTTTGCTAAAATTACTGTTGAACTCATAAGGTAATTCCTTCCAAGGTAAGTTTTATTTTCATCTATCAGAAGTACATGTGCAGGCTGAAGCCTTGGTTTTTCACTGTAGTATTTTGCCCAGGAGGCCTTCAAATGTGCCACAATTTTAATGGAATAAAAATGTTCCACTAGAAACTATGGCTGTCCATGTTGCTAAAATATTACTCATCTTGACATCTTCTCTATACCTTATTTTCTGCTTCTGCTCTTTGGGTTCTACAACTATTTGTTTTATTTTTACTTTTTAAAATATATACTTCACTTTTTTAAACTGTATTCTAATTTCTGTGGAAATAATCATTTTTGCATCCAGTGTGTCCTATATTCTTTATTTTGGTTTATTTGGGAAAATATTTCTGACTGCTGTTGTCTTGATGAGAGTGGTCATAGTTCTGTGTTGCTTGCCTTCTACTGCTCCCCCTAGCCACACAAAGAGAAATTTGATCCAATCAGAATTACCTGCTGGAACTATCTAAAGGCTCTCTCACGCTCAGGTTGGAAGCTGTAAACATGTGGATCTCGAATAGTCATGACCATCCCACCTGGCACATAGATAGAGCCTGCCTGCAATAAGAGTGAATGAAGCCAAAAATACAAAGAAAAGCAGAAGGAGCAGCAATAATAATGGATAGAGAAAAAAATCTTTACATCATGTTAGCACACTTAACATCCCAAAATAGATAAAACTGAATTTTATTCCTGGGCTTTTGGTAATGTAAGCCAATACATTCCTATTAATTTGAGTTGGGTTTCTGCAAGTTGCAACTTAAAAAAAATCTAAACATTATGAAAACCATAACCAAAAGTGTCATACATACACGAATGTGTTATATTCTAAATTTTAAGCATCTGGAAACCACCAAAGAGTTAATGTGTACTACCACATTAAAATATTTATTATGTATACAGTCATGAGCTGCATAAAGACAAACTCCACATACAATGGTAGTCTTCTATAAGATTATAACATCATATTTTTACTGTACCTTTTCTATCTTTAGATCCACAATTATTTACCATTGGGTTACAACTGCCTACAGTATTTAGTATAGTAACATGCTGCACAGGTTTGTAGCCTAAGGACAATAGGTTATACTATATAGCCTAGGTGTGTACTAGGCCATACCATCTAGGTTTGTGTAAGTACCCTCTATGATGTTTGCATGACAATGAAATTGCCTAGGAATGCATTTCTCTGAATGTATCCTCATTGTCAAGCAACATGTGACTGTACTTTGAAATAAACTTCTTGCTTCATTGAAAGATATACAAAGACCTTAAGGCAAATGTTTATAGCATTGCTACTTACAATAACTTGTCTATATAAATTAGGACTTTCTCAACATGATGCAACCAAAAGAAAACACAGCAGAAATTGAGTGAAAACTGAGGCTCATTTAAAAAAAAAAAAACAAAAAACAAACCTTTCATCTGAGATCAGCAGTCCCTGACTTTAAAGTTATTTGTTCAAAACAGCTTCACTGTTCTGATTAATTGACTTTATATTTAATGTCATAATATTAAATTATAAAATAAGATTTTACTGATAAAATATCAATTTTTATCTATTTTACTTTATATATCGGCAATCCACAAAAGATCAATTTAAAACAAGGTTATATTCCTCAATTTGGTTTTAAGGACCTTTTATAGTTTGACCCTGGTGCTTAATTTCCTATTATTCCATTTACATGAAACTCTTCTTTTTGTCCAAATGAGTACACCAAGCATGCCTGTCTCCACTGTACATACCTGTGCTTTTTCACTTCCCCTCTTTGATCACCACATCCTCTTGACTTGAATGTCTCCCCACTTTTTGACACTTATGAAAAACCCTCCTATTCTACTGTGCCTACATCAAATGCCACCTCCTCAATCATGCCTTGATTCATCACTTCAAACATAACTTCTCATCTCCTCAAGGAAAATAATTAACACTTGCTGAGCACATATCTGTCAGGCACTGTATTTTTTTATATTCTTCTCATCTATCAATCAACTCAATCAACTCATTTAACTCTGAATTTTATGACTGCTTTTATATCTACCAACACTAGTATTTATCTATACCACAATATAACTACGTATTACGTTTCTTGATGGTCAGGGAATGTTTCTGATACCACTTTGTGTTTTTCCATAATGCTTAACCCAGAGCTCTGCACATAAATGCTAAAACTAATTCCCTGATATACAAAAAAAAGATCATGACTATTGTGTGTCAAGCAGCTATAAAACTAGATTTTTAAATTAACTATATTCACATATAATTTACATATAATAAAATGCACCCATTTAAAATATAAATTTAATAAGTTTTGACAAATTATATATTCATGTAGCTGCACCCCCCCAAAAGAAGATACAGAACATTTCTAAAAAGTTATCTTATGTTCCCTTTCCAGGCAATCATCCATGCTCCTGGACTCAGGCAACCACTGATATGATTTCTATCACTATAAAATAATTTTGCCTATTCTTGAATTTCATAAAAATGAAAGTATACAATATATTTTTTTGGATATGAATTCATTCATTCAGCATAAAGTTTTTGAGATTCATTCATGTTGTAGCATGAATTAGTAGTCTGGTCCTCTTTATTAATTTCCTTTTTTTTTTTTTTAAATTTATTTATTATTATTATACTTTAAGTTGTAGGGTACATGTGCATAATATGAATACAACACATAATGTCTGTATAATGTGTATCTATTCATCTGTCTATGGACATGTGGGTTGTTTTCAGTTTAGAGGTATTAGAAATAAAACTAATATACAAATTCATTCACAAGTCTTTTTATGACTATATTTTTTCCCCCTTTAAAAATTGAATTTCCTCTAAAAGTGGGGTAGCTATATGCCTGACTTTATTTTTATAAACTGCCAAAAGGTTTTCCAAAGTGGTTGCATCATTTTATACTTCCACCAACAATGTATGAGCGTTCTAGTTGTTTCATATCCTCAACAATATGTCTTAGTGTTAGCAGTTTAATTTAGTCATCCCAGAGGGTATAAAGTGGTATTTTAATGTAGTTTTATTTATATTTCCTTAATGACTAAGATATTGAGCATATTTTCATATGCTTTTTGACCATTCATATATATTTTGCCCATTTTTACATTGGGTTGTGAAGTCATCTCTCAAATATATGTAATGTAAATATTTTTACCTAGTCTACAGCATGCCTTTTGGTTTTCGCAAGGTGTCTTTTGAGGAGCTAGAGTTTTCACTTTAATGTGATTTAATTATCAAATTTTTAATGACTAGTATTTTCTGGATTCTAAGAAATCTTTGTCTATATTAATATCACAAACTTTTTTTCTATGTTTTCTTCAAGAAACTTTAGAGTTTAGTTTTACATTTAGGTCTATGATCAATTTTAATTTATTTTGTATGTATGCTATGAGGTAAAAGATAAAATTAATTTTCTTTCATATAAATATCCAGTTGTTCCAGCATCATTTGTCAAAAAGATCATTTTTTTCCCAATGAATTATCTTGGCTTAACTGTTGAAAATAAAAAGACTATGTGTAGAGTGTGTATGTGTGTGTGTGTGTGTTTGTGTGTGTGTGTTTGTAGATCTATTTCTTAATTCTCTTTTCTGTTCTATTAATCAATTCATTATCCTTACTATAATACCA
>NW_012106463.1:267251-268080 GCF_000951045.1 Mandrillus leucophaeus | reverse complement strand
TTATGCTCTACCTCTTCTTGAACACTTTGCCACTTAGAAATTTCTTCTGCCAGATATCTTAAAGCATCATTCTCAAGTTGAAAGTTCCACAAATCTCTAGGGCAGGGAAAAATGCTGCCAGTCTCTCTAATGCAAAACAAGAGTCACCTTTGCTCCAGTTCCCAACAAGTTCCTTATCTCCATCTGAGCCAACTTCAGCCTGGACTTCACTGCCCATATCACTATCAGAATTTTGGTCAAAGCCATTCAACAAGTCGCTAGGAAGTGCCAAACTTTTCCACATCTTCCTATCTTCTTTTGAGCACTCCAAACTGTTCAAACCTCTGCCTGTTATCCAGTTCCAAAGTCACTACCACATTTTTGGGTATCTTTATAGCAGCACACCACTCTACCAGTACCAATTTACTGCATTAGTACATTCTCACACTACTGAAAGAACTGCCTGAGACTAGGTAATTTATAAAGGAAAGAGATTTAATTGACTCACAGTTCCGCAGGGCTGGGGAAGCCTCAGGAAACTTACAGTCATGGTGGAAGGGGAAGCAAACACATCCTTCTTCACATGGCAGCAAGGAAGGAGAAGAATGAGAGCTCAGTGAAGGGGGAAGCTGCTTATAAAACCATCAGATCTTGGCCAGGCGTGGTGGCTAATGTCTGTATCCCAGCACTTTGGGAGGCTGAGGCAGGCATATCACGAGGTCAGGAGATCGAGACTATCCTGGCTAACATGGTGTAACCCCATCTCTACTAAAAATACAAAAAATTAGCCGGGCATGGTGGTGGGCACCTGTAGTCCCAGCTACTCAGGAGGCTGAGGCAGGAGAATGGT
>NW_012106463.1:231748-266681 GCF_000951045.1 Mandrillus leucophaeus | reverse complement strand
TGTGTGTGTGTGTTTGTGTGTGTGTGTTTGTAGATCTATTTCTTAATTCTCTTTTCTGTTCTATTAATCAATTCATTATCCTTACTATAATACCAAACTGTCTTCATTGTTGCAGCCTTATAATAAGTCTTGAAATCACATGGAATAAGAATCTGTTCTTCTATTTCAAATTTGTTTTAGCTATGCTAAGTCCTTTGTATTTTCAGATAAATTTTAGAATTGGTTTGCCTAAAAAAAAAAAAAAAAAAAAAAAAAAAGATTTTCTGGAATTCTGATTGAATTTGTCTTGAATTTACAGGAAAATTTTAGGATTATATTTAATATTAGCATTTAAAGATATAAATTTCCTTCTAAGTGTTACTTTAGCTGCATCCCATACATTTTATTAGGTTAGGTTTTCATTATCATTTAGTTTAAAATATTTTATAATTTTCCTTGTTCTTTCTTCTTTCTGGTAAATGATTTATTTAGAAATATGTGGTTTAACTGCCAAATAATTTGAATTTAAAAATGTTTCCTTTTCTTATTGATTTGTAATTCATTTCCATGTCAGAAAATATACCCATTATAGTTTCAGTCATTTTACATTTGAGATTTGTTTTATAGTACAGCATATGCCTTATCTTGGGGATGTTCCTTATTCCTTGAAAATAATAATTATCCAGATATTTTTTAGTGTAGTGTTCTAGCAACATCAATTAGGTTAAGTTGATAATTTTGTTCAGGTGTTCTACATTCTTACAGATTTTTCTGTCTACTTGTTTTATCAAATTCTAAAAGATGTGTGTTAAAATGATCAAGAATACTTAGATTGTGGCTGTGTCTTTTTCTTCTTTTAGTTATGCAATATTTTGCTTCATGTATTTTGAGGTTCTATTATTATTAATAGATGTATACATGCAGAAATATTATGTCTTCTTGGTTAATTGAACCTTTAATCATTATGAAATGTCCTTCTTTATCTCTGATAATATTCCTTCTCCTGGAGTCTACTTTTATATTAATAAAGCCTTTTAAGCCTTCTTATCATTAGTGTTTTCATGGTACATCTTCAAAAACCCTTTTAACATATTTACATCTTTATTATGTCTCTTGTAGTCAGCATATTAATTGGGCCTTGTTTTTTGTTAATCCAATCTGATAATCTCTGCCTTTTAAAAATTTGTATAATTCGTCCATTTAGATTTAATGTAATGATTGTTAAGTCTACCATCTTCCTATTTTTAATCTGTCCTTTGTTCCTTTGTTCCTCTTTTCCTGGCTTTTTAATTATTATTTTTTGTTTACAATTCTACTTATCTCCTCTATTGGTTTATTAACTATACCTCTTTATTTCATTATTTAAATGATTGATCCAGGGTTTATTATATGCATCCTTAACTTATAATAGTCTACCTTCAAATAATATACCATTTCAAATACAAAGTAAGGAACATTAAAACACTTTTATTTTGTATTATTGCTGTCACAGGCATTAGTTCTATATGTTTAAAACCTCATATATGGTTATTGTTTATTCTATGGAATCAATCATATTTTAAGGAAATTAATCATTAGAAATTAAATGTCATATGCCTCCAGAGTCACCATTTACAGTAATCTTCATTACTTTTTAAAATCTAAGTTTCCATCTAGCATTATTTTCTTCAGCCTGAAGAAATTTCTTTAAAATTTTTATAATTAAAACCTACTAGCAATAAATTGTCTGAACTTTTTTCTTTAATGTCTTTATTTCGCCTTCAGATGTGAATGTTTTTTCTAATTATAAAATTGTAGGTTGCAATTTTTTTAGGACTTCAAAATATGTCATTGTGATATTTAACTGAATTGGCTCTGATGTGAGGAATCATTCCTATCTTTGTTCCACTGTATATAACCTATCTTTGGCTACTTCTAAGACTCTCTTTCATTCGTTTCCAGCCATTTGATTTTGATATGCTTTGGTATACACTCTTCTCTGTGTTTATACTTCTTGGATATAAAGGATTACATTTTTTAACAAATTTATTTATTGTTAATTGTTCATTATTATGGGCACATAATAGTTGTATATATTTACAGGTACATGTGATGTTTTGATACAATGTGTAAAAATCAATGTGTAAAAATCAAATCAAGGTAACTGTGGTATTCATTACCTTAAGTATTTGCCATTTCTTTGTGTTAGAAACATTCCAATTCTATTATTCTAGTTATTTTTAAATACATAGCAAATTATCATTAACTATAGAAACCCTCCTGTGCTACCATATACAAGCTCTTTTTCATTATATACACTTTTGTACCCATTAACTCTCCCCATTTTATCCCCTGCTCCCCATTATCCTTCCCAGCTACTGGTAATCACCATTCTACTATGTCCGTGAGTTCATTTGTTTTTTAAGCTCTCACATATAAGTGAGAATATGTGACAAATATCTTTCTGTGCCTGGCTTATTTTTCTTAACGTAATATCCTATTGTTCGATCCATGTTGTTGTAAACAACAAGATTTCATTCCTTTTTATTGCTGAATAATATTTATTGTATATATGTGCCATGTACCACATTTTATATCCATTCATCTACTGATGGACCCTTAGGCTGACTCTGTATTTGGCTATTGTGAGTAGTAGTGCTGCAATACATATGGAAATGCAGACATCTCAATATACTGATTTCCTTTCTGTATTAGTCCATTCTCATGCTGCTATAAAAAAACTGCCTGAGACTGGGTAATTTATAAAGAAAAGAGTTTTAATTGACTCACAGTTCTGCGGGGCTTGGGAGGCCTCAGGAAATTTATAATCACGGCAGAAGGGAAAACAAACATGTCCATCTTCACATGGTGACAGGAAGGAGAAGAATGAGAACTGAATAAAGTGGGAAGCCCCTTATAAAACCATAAGATCTTATGAGAACTTACTGTCACAAGAATAGAATAGGGTAAACCACCTACAATTACCCCCCACCAGGTCCCTTCCACGACACATGGGGATTAAAAGAACTACAATTCAAGATGAGATTTGGGTGGGGACACAGTCAAACCATATCATTTTGCCCCGATCCCTCCCAAAACTCATGTCCTCACATTTCAAAACACAATCATGCCCTTCCAACAGTCCCCAAAGTCTTAACTCACTTCAGCATTAACTCAAAAGTCTAAGTTCAAAGTCTCATCTGAGACAAGGAAAGTCCCTTCTGCCTATGAGCCTGTAAAATCTAAAGCAAGTTAGTTACTTCCTAGATACAATAGTGGTACAGGCATTGAGTAAATACACCCCTTCCAAATGGGAGAAATTAGCCAAAACAAAGGGGTTACAGGCCCCATGCAAGTCTGAAATCCAATAAGGCAGTCATTAAACCTTAAAGTTCCAAAATGACTTCCTTTGACTTCATGTCTCACATCCAAGTCATGCAGATACAAAAGGTAGGCTTCCATGGCCTTGGACAACTCCACCCCTATGGCTTTGCAAGGTAAAGCCCAACCCCTGGCTGCTTTCAGTGGCTGGCATTGAGTGTCTGTGGCTTTATAGGTACATGGTGCAAGCTGTCGATGGATCTACCATTTTGGGGTCTGGAAAATGGTGGCCCTCTTCTCACAGTTCTACTAGGCAGTGCCCCAGTGGGGACTCTGTGTAGGGGTTCCATCCCACATTTTCCTTCCACACTGCCCTATCATAGGTTCTCCATGACAGTTCCACCTCTGCAGCAAAATTCTACCCGGACATCCTGGTGTTTCCATACATACTCCGAAATCTAGGCAAAGTTTCCAAAACCTCAATTCTAGACTACAGTGCACCCTCAGACCCAACACCACATGAAAGCTGCCAAGGTTTGGACCTTGCACCCTCTGAAGCAACAGCCTGAGCTATACTTTTGCCCCTTGTAGCCACAGCTTGAGCAGAAGCAGCTGGAATGCAGGGCTTCATGTCCCAAGGCTACACAGAGCAGGGGAGCCTTGGGCCTGGCCTACAAAACCATTTTTCCCTCCTAGGCCTCTGGGTCTGTGATGGTAGGGGCTGCTGTGAAGGTCTCTGACATGCTCTGGAGACATTTTCCCCATTGTCTTAGAGATTAATATTTGGCTCTGGCTGGGCACGGTGGCTCACGCCTGTAATCCCAGCATTCTGGGAGCCCAAGGCAGGCAGATTATGATGTCAGGAGATCTAGACAATCCCAGCTATCACGGCGAAACCCCATCTCTACTAAAAATACAGAAAGAAATTAGCCAGGCGTGGCTGCGGTCACCTGTAGTCCCAGCTACTCAGGAGGCTGAGGCAGGAGAATGGTGCAAACCTGGGAGGCAGAGCTTGCAGTGAGTCGAGATCGCACCACTGCACTCCAGCATGGGTGACAGAGCGAGACTCCAACACAACAACAACAAAACCCAGCAGCTCTCGTGAGAACTTACTATCATGAGAATAGCATGGAGGAAACTGCCTCCATGATTCAATACCTCCCACTGGATCTCTCTCATGACACATAAAGATTATGGGAACTACAATTCAAGATGAGATGTGTGTGGGGACACAGCCAAACCATATCATTTTCTTTTGAATTTATATTCAGCACTGGGATTGCTGGATCATAAGGTAGTTCTATTTTAGTTTTTTGAGGAACCTCCGTACTGTCTGTCTCTTATACACATCTAGATGTGTATAAGAGACAGGAACAGACCCTGAGGCTGTGTATGGCAGTGGGGCCCTGGGCCTGGCCTACAAAACCATTTTTCCCTCCTAGGCCTCTGGGTCTGTGATGGTAGGGGCTGCTGTGAAGGTCTCTGACATGCTCTGGAGACATTTTCCCCATTGTCTTAGAGATTAATATTTGGCTCTGGCTGGGCACGGTGGCTCACGCCTGTAATCCCAGCACTTTGGGAGGCCGAAGTGGGCGGATCACGAGGTCAGGAGATCGAGACCATCCTGGCTAACATGGTGAAACCCCATCTCTACTAAAAATACAAAAAATTAGCCGGGCATGGTGGTGGGCACCTGTAGTCCCAGCTACTCAGGAGGCTGAGGCAGGAGAATGGTGCAAACCTGGGAGGCAGAGCTTGCAGTGAGTCGAGATCGCGCCACTGCACTCCAGCATGGGTGACAGAGCGAGACTCCAACACAACAACAACAAAACCCAGCAGCTCTCGTGAGAACTTACTATCATGAGAATAGCATGGAGGAAACTGCCTCCATGATTCAATACCTCCCACTGGATCTCTCTCATGACACATAAAGATTATGGGAACTACAATTCAAGATGAGATGTGTGTGGGGACACAGCCAAACCATATCATTTTCTTTTGAATTTATATTCAGCACTGGGATTGCTGGATCATAAGGTAGTTCTATTTTAGTTTTTTGAGGAACCTACATACTGTTCTCAATAGTGGTTATACTAACTTATATTCAAACAAACAGTGTACGAGGGTTCCCATGCCTCCACATCCTTACCAGCATTCAGTATTACCTGTCTTTGGACATAAGCTATTTTAACTGTTGTGAGATGATATTTCATTGTAGGTTGTATTTGTATTTCTCTGATGATTAGTGATGTTGGGCATTTTTTCATTTACCTGTTTGCCATTTTATGTCTTCTTTTGAGAAATATCTACGTAGATATTTTACCCATTTTTAAAATTTGTTTATTTGGCTTTTTCCTACTGAGTTTTTTAGCTCCTTATATATTCTGGTTGTTAATCCCTTCTTATATGGGTAGTTTGCAAATATTTTCTACCCTTCTGTGGATTGTCTGTACACTTCGTTAATTGCTTCCTTTGCTATGAAGAAGCCTTTTAGCTTGATGTGATCCCATTCGTTCATTTTTTATTTGATTGTCTTTGCTTTTGAGGTCTTACTCAAAAAATCGTTGCCCAAATAAATGTACTGGAGTGTTTCTCATTGTGTTTTTCTAGTAGTTTCATAATTTCAGACCTTAAAGTCTTTATTGGATTTTTGTATATGGTGAGATACACAGTTCTAGTTTCATTCTTCTCGATATGGACATCCAGTTTTCTCAGCACCAGTTTTAAAAGAAACTATCCATTCCTGAGTGTATGTTCTTGGCACCATTGTTGAAAATAATTTGACTACAAATGTGTGTATTTACCTGTGGGTTCTTTATTCTGTTCCATTGATCTATGTGTCTTTTTTCATGCCAACTTATGCTGTTTGGTTCCTATAGCTTTGTAGTATAATTTGAAGTCCAGCTTTGTTCCTTTTGTTTAGGATGGTTTTGGCTGTTCTGGGTCTTTGTGGTTCCATATTAACAAATTTAGAATTTTTCAGCCATTATTTCTTCAAATCTTTTAAATGTTTATACTCTTCAGCCATTCCATTACACATATGATATACTGTTATTTCTCAAAGGCTATGTGGCCCTGTTCATTGTTTTTTCTGCCTCTTTTCCTCTGTAATTCTATCTGGATAGTTTCCATTGTCCTCTCTTCGGTTTCATTACTATCTTAATTTGCAACTGATTATCTGCATTTAAATTTTCTAACTATTGTATTTTTCAGTTCTTGGATTTCTACATGATCTTTTTCATTGTTCCATTTATCTCTTCATTATGTTCATATTTTCCTTTAAATCCTTGACTGCATTTATAACAGCTGTTTTACAGTCATTGTCTGATAGTTCTATTCCCTCTGTAATTTCTGGGTCTCCTTCTATTAACTGATTTTTCTCCTATTTATAGGTCACATTGTCTTGCTTCTTCATATGTTATTTTTACTGGATACTGGATAATATGTATAATACATTGCTGATTTTTTAGAATTTGTTCTGTTCTTATAAAGACTTTTGAACTCTTTCTTCTAATGGGTATTAATTTATTCACAGCTCACCTTGATATTTTTGAGGCTTGTTTGGAAGCTCTGTTATGATGGCTATAGAGTAGTCTTTACTACAGGACTAGTTTACCCTATTCCAAGGGTGTGGTCTTTCTGGGTCTCTACCAAAGCCTACGTGTTTAATGAAAACACTCTACCATAGCAAGTTGAAACTTAAATGTTTCACAGTAATGTGTATAGCCCCAACAGTTTTTCAGTTTACTATTTTTTTCTTTTCCAGGTAATTGTTCTTTGCCCAGTCTCTTGTAGTTACACCCTATTCACATACAGGTTAGTATTTAGCCAAGGCTTAAGGAAACTCTGAGAATCTATTCTGCAAATTATAGCTACTACAATTTTCCCAAACTCTGATCTCTGACAACTGAGCTGAGTGAGGCTGCCCTATTGTACTTTGGCTGCCTCTCCCTATATCAGGTTCTGATAAATGTCACCAGGTAGAAAGTCAAGCTAATCTCATGGCTTACTTTATTTTCCTTCCCTCATATATTGCAGTATAGTGCTATTGTCTAATTTCTTAAAACAGTTATTTCATACAGTTGATCAAGAGTTCTCATTGTTTATATTAGGAGGTTAATTTCAGTACCAGTTACTTCTTTATGGCCAGAAGCAGAAGTAGAATATTACTTTTTAAAAGGGTGTTGTCTCAGAAAATGATTCTCTACCATTTACTTTTTTAAAAGATGGTTTAGGGGTTTCCCCATTAAGTTTCTATTAATATTTGGTTTTCATTTAGAGGCAGAGGGGTAGCCAATCTTTATAAAGCAGGGGTTCCCAACCCCTGGGTCATGGACTGGTACCAGTCCGTGGCCTGTTAGGAACTGGGCCACAGAGCAGGAGGTGAGCAGCAGGCAAGTGAGCATTATCACCTGAGCTCTGCCTCCTGTGAGATCAGCAGTGGCATTTGATTCTCATAGGACTGAGAACCTTATTGTGAATGGCACATGCAAGAGATCTATACTGTGCTCTTCTCATGATAAAGAATTTTGAGTATCATTAAATTTTATAAAACATAATTGCAAGCCATGGTCTTGCCATTTTTAGAATAATAGAATATCATGGCTAAAAGAGCTTCTGGAGATTTAACAGAATGAAAACAGGAAACCATAAACTTAAAACCTAGCATTAGAAATTATATTACATATAAATGGACTAAGCATGACATATTAAAGATAGTAAAAAGTGAATGAAAACCAGATCTCAATTAGGTTGTTTATAACAGATAAACTTTAACTATAAAAACACAAAAAATATTGAAAGTAAACAAGATAAGTGGGGTTATATCATGTAAACACTAACTCCAAAAAAGCTGATGTAAATGTATTAATATCAGATAAATAATACTCTAAGTCAAGAAGCATCAATTAAAAAAGTATCACATAATAATTAAAGGAACAATCCAACAATCCTAAAATTACATAAAACCAATAACATAAACCAAAGCTGACAAAGAAAAATAAAGATATACCCACATAATTGAGATTTTAACACAGCTGTCTAAATAGAAAAAGAGAAAAACCAACAGAGATACAGAATATTTAAATAAGATTAACTTACATTCACTAATTCACATATATCAAACATTGCACTCAACAATTACATAATATACATTTTGTTCAAGTGCACATAGAAAATGACTCATATAGATCGCATGTTGAATGATAAATCAAGTCTAAACAAATTTTAACACCCTAGAGGGTATGGTCTTTTATCACAATGGAATCCAAACAGAATTCTGTAATAGAAATATAATTAGAAAATCCCTCAAATGATTGGGATTTAAACAACACATTAAAACAATCTATGGGGCAAAAATAAACACAATGAAAATTAGAAAATATTTCAAACTGAGTTTTAATGAAAATCTGACATCTCAAATTTGTATGTCTGCTAATGCAGTTATTAGAACCTTAAATTCATATATTACAAAAGCAGAAAGGTTGAAAATTAATTACCTAAGCTCCATCCTAAAAGCTGGAAAAAGAAATAAATGCCTGAAAATGAACAATTAAGGAAGTATTAGAGAGCATCAGTGAAATAGAAACTGTAGTCTCACAGAGCAAAATAATAAGCAAAACCAAAAGATGGATCTTTGAAAAGATTAATGAAATTAATAAACTTTTAGGAAGATTGATCAAGTAATAAATAGCAAAAACACATTATTTATATCAATAATGAAAAAGGAGGCATTATTTCATATGTATGTATTCTTACAGACATTGATAAAGAGAATAGTATGAAGAACGTTATGCTAATAAATTTGAAACTTTAAATAAAACAGAAAACCTCCTGCAAAATATACATATCAAAACAGAAAACAGAAATAGTGCTATATAAAGATATTGGATCTATAATGTAAAGCCTTCCCACAGAGATGACTCCAGGTCCTGATTGCTACACTGGTGAATTGTTCCAAACATTCATGGAGGAAATAATACCAATGTAGTAACAAACTTGGGAAACACTGTCCAACTCATGTTAGGGGACCAGCCAAATATCGACAAGGACATTATGAGAAAAAATAACTTACAGAATCTGCATCATAAACTGAGATTCAAAAATTCTCAAAAAAAATAGCAAATATAATCTAACAATATATAAAAGGACCAAGACGGTTTATTCCAGGAATGAAAAGTTGCTTGAAGTTTCAAATACCAATCAATATAACATAAAAAACATAAAAAATAATATAATTATATTAGATGCAAATAAAACACGTTATAACATTCAGTATCCATTCATAATTTTTTTTTTAAAAAAAGAACTCTCAGCAATGTAAGACTAGGAGAGTACTTTCAGAAAACATCATTATTAATGGTAAAATAATGAATGCTTTTATCTGAATTCAGGAACAAAACAAAAATATCTACTATTACTTATCTACTATATTATCCTGGTGATCTTAAAGAAATAAGAAAAAGAAGCAAAAAGAACATATAGTAGACTTCCCATTTCCAGTCTGGCATATAAGGAACTTAGCAGTCTTCACTTCATCCTAACAACAAGTAAAAAGCTCAATAAACTGAAAAGTCAACATTTCTTCTTAGATTCATCAGAGAAGTGAAGTCAACCAACAAATTGTTGCCCCCCAGATTCCAGAGAAAGACAGGCAAAAACAGAGAATCACAGCTTACCAGAGCAGAAACCCAGGTACAGAAACCTCCACAGGAATCAGTGTCAGTAGGAACTTCAGAACTGTAATCTACAAACTGCTGGATGCTCGGGGTGCACAACTCTCAGAGTTAAGAACTCCAAGGATACCCAGTTAAAAGGGGATGGCCACACTTTGGGGAGTTTTACTTACAGAAGTTCTACCAGGTCCTCATAGAGAATGTCAGAGGAAAATCCCCATGTGATTCCAGCAGGGGGAGGAGAATAGAAAGCATTTTTAAATACACCACAACATTTTGTTTTTTGCTTTTTGTTTTTTGTTTTTTGTTTTTTAACAAGTCCTGTCTTCAGGAAAAATGATTTTTCCAGAGCCTAACCTGCTGTTTTATCAGAGCATAACCTACCGAGGGTAAGGGAAATACCCAACTCCAACCCCCTCAAGCCTTCCACTTGGGAGAAGGAAAATACTTAACTCCAGCCCACTCCAGCCATCCTCTCCCACCTAAGAGGGGAAAGTATTGAGAAGCATTTGTGAAATTCACAGTCTGAAGACACAGGCTCACAAAAAACCTGAGATGTAATCATAGGACTATGGAATTCTTACCTTCCCCTCACACATTACCACTACATGACTAAAGTCCTATTTATCACAGTTCCTTTAACCCAGTACTTCATGTCTGCCTTTCAAAAAACAATTACAAGGCATACCAAAAAGCAAAAAACAGTTTAAAGAAACTGGACAGGCTGGGCACAGTGGCTCACGCCTGTAATCCCAGCACTTTGAGAGGCCTAGGCAGGCAGATCACCTGAGGTAGGGAGTTTGAGACCAGCCTGACTAACATGGAGAAACCCTGTCTCTACTAAAAATACAAAAAATTAGCCAGGCATGGTGGTGCATGCCTATAATCCCAGTTATTCAGGAGGCTGACGTCGGAGAATCGGTTGAACCCGGGAGGCGGAGGTTGTGGTGAGCCAAGATTGCACCATTGCACTCCAGCCTAGGCAATAAGAGCGAAATTCCATCTCAAAAAACAAAAGAAACTGAACAAGCATCAGAACCAGAGTCAAATATAGCAGTCCTATGAGGAATGTTTAGAATTATTAGACCAAAATTTTAAAATATATAACTAATATGGCTGTTTTAGTAGAAAAAGTAGAGAGTATGCAGAAACAGGTGGATAATGTGAGCAGAGAGACATAAATCTAAGAAATAATCAAAAATAAAGGCTAGAGATTAAAAACACTGTCACAAAAATGAAAAATTCCTTTGCTGGGCTTACTAGTAGACTGAATATGACTAAGAAAAGGATCTGTGAGCTTGAGGACATATCAACAGAAGTCTCCAAAGGAAAATAAGACTGGAAAAAAAAAACCAGAGTATTCAATAACTGTGGAACAAATACAAATGGTATAACATGTGTATAATAGGAATACCAGAAGGAAAAGAAAAAGAGAAAGGAAGAGAAACAATATTTGAAGAAATAATTCCTGAAAATTTTCTCAAATTAATGTCAGACACCAAATCACACAGATCCAAGAAGCACAAAGAACACTAAGTATGATAAATGTCCAAAAAAATACACCTAAGCACATCATATTCAAACCTCAGAAAATAAAACATAAAGGAAAAACCTTGAAAGAAGTCCAGGGTTAGGAGAGTGAGTGGGAAACACTTAACCTATAGGGAAGCAAATAAAAGAATTACATATGATTTCTCCTCAGAAACCATGCAAACAAGAATATGGAGTGGAATATTGAAAGTAATGAGAAAAAAAACTTAGCATTTTGTACCTATAAAATTATCCTTCAAAAGCAAAGTAAAAATGAAGACTTTCTCACACAAGTAAAAATTGAGGAAATGTGTTGCCAGGAGATGTTGAAGTTCTTCGGAGAGAAGGAAAATTATACAGTTTAGAAACTCAGATATACATACAAAAATGAAGAGCATTAATAAAAGAAAACCCTATTTTCTTATTCTTAATTGATCTAGAGATAAGTTTGTTCAAAATAATAGCATCAATATACTTGATTATGTATACATATACATTGCATTCATATATATTACATACATGTATAGTTATACATAAGAATATCATTTTTCATACGTATATACTTATGCGTATGTGAAGGAATGACAGCAGTAATACAAGGGATGGGATGGAGGAATTCAGAATATTTTGTTATTATAAGGTACCTGCACACCTTGTGATGCAGTACAGTTATTTGAAAGTGGACTTGGATTAATTGTAAATGAATAATGTAAACTCTAGGCTAACCACTTAAAAGAAGTATAAGTGATAGCTTAACAAAATAAGATAAAATGGAATAATATAAATGCTCAATTAAAACCACAAAAGGCAAAAAAAATGCATGGAAAGCAAAAATAAAAATGAGCGACAAGGA
Organism: Mandrillus leucophaeus; assembly: GCF_000951045.1. Taxonomy (NCBI): domain Eukaryota; kingdom Metazoa; phylum Chordata; class Mammalia; order Primates; family Cercopithecidae; genus Mandrillus; species Mandrillus leucophaeus. Next base: position 254,345 of record NW_012106463.1, on the reverse strand, counting down.
CAAATAGAAAACAGTACCAAATATGGGTAGATACTAATCCAACTATATCAATAATCATAAATGTCAGGGGTCTAAATATACCAATTTAAATACAGAGATTGTCAGAATGGGTCAAACAAGTAAGACCCAACTATATATCATCTACAAGAATGCACTTTACATATAAAGATACATATAGATTAAAATAAGAGATGAAGAAAGATAGATATACCATGCTAACATATCAAAATAAGTGAAAGTAGCTATAGTAATAAGACAAAGCAAACTTCAGAGCAAGGACAGTTATCAGGAATAAAAAGAGTATTTCAAAATATTAAAGGGGTCAATATTACCAAAGATATAATGATCCTTACTGTGTATAGACCTAATAACGGAACATCAAAATATATGAGGCAAAAACTGCCAGGAGAAATAGATGAATTCACTACTATAGTTGAAGATTTTAACACCCCTCTATGAAAAGTGAACAAGTTCAGCAGGCAGAAAATCAGTAAGAACATCACTGAACTCAACAACACCATCAATCAACTAGATATAATTGATATCTATAAACTACGTCATCCATCAACAGCAGTTTACACATTCTTCTCAAACTCACATGGAACAGTCACCAAAACAGACCACATTCTGGGCTATAAAACACAACTTAACAACTTGAAAACAATTGAAATCATATGTCTGCTCTCAAACCACAATGGTTTTAAACTAGAAATCAATAACAGAATGATAGCTGGAAAAATCCAAAATACATGAAGATTAAACAACACACTTTTAAATAACACATGTATTAATGAAGAAATCTCAAGAGAAATTTTAAAATATTTTGTACTAAATTGAAATAAAAATACAACTTATCAAACTGTGTGGGATACAGTGAAAGCAGTGCTGAGACGGAAGCATATAGTATCAATTTAAAAGCAATAAGCTGAGCCTCCACTTTAGAAAACTAGAAAAAGAAGAGCAAATTGAGTACAAAGTAAGAGAGAGAAAAAAAGAAATAACAAAAACTAGACCTGAAGTCAACAAAACTGAAAACAGGAAATCAATAAAGAAAGCCAATAAAACCAAAAGCTAATATTTGGAAAGACCAATAAAATAGATAAACTTCTAGTCAGACTAAAGGAAAAAAAAAAAAAAAAAAGAGAGAAGACACAAATTGGTAATATCAGAAATGAGGGAGGGAACATCATTACAGTTCCCATGGACAATTAGAAATCTTTTTAACAACTCCATAGCCACAAACTTAATAACCTAGATGAAATGAACGAATTCCTTGAAAGACACAATCTGCCATAATTTACACAAGAGAAAAGACACAATCTGCCAAAACTCATGCTGAAAGTCCTTTATCTATTAAAGAAATTAAATCAATAATTAGTAACCTTCCAAAACAAAAGCACCATGCCCAGATTTAAGGAATAAATGATGCCAATTCTATAACATTTCCTTCAGAAGATAGAAGCAGAGAGAATATTTCCTAACTCATTTTATAAGGTCAGCATTATCCTAATATTAAAACTAGACAAAGATATTATAAGAAAATAAAAACCATACATCAATAACTCTCATGAACACAAATGCAAGAATCCTCAAGAAAATATTAGCTAATTGAATCAAATAATGCGTTAATGGAATTATATACCACAATCAAGTGGGATTTATCCCAGTTATGCTAGGCTGGCTCACCATTCAAAACTCAGTTAATGGAATACATCACACATCAACAGGCTAACAAAGAAAAATCATATGATCATACTGATACAGAAAAACATTTGACAAAATTCAATACCCATTCATGGTTAAAAAAAAAAAAAAAAAAAACTCTCAGTAAGCTAGGAATAGAGGGAATGTCCTCAACTTGGTAAAGAGCATCTATAAAAAACATTGAGCTAACATCACACTTAATGGTAAGAAACTCAACGCTTTTCCAGTAAGATTGGAAACAAGGGGAGGTTGTCCCCTCTTACCGTTGTTTTTCAGCATCATACTGGAAGTCCTAGTTAATGCAATTAAAAAAATAAAATAAATAAAATAAAGGGTATATAGATTGGGATGAAAAAATAAAACTGTCTTTGGTCACAGACGACATTATCATCTGAGTAAAAAATGAGACATAATTGACAAAAACTCCTGGAACCAATAAGTAATTATAGCAACGTTGCAAAATACAAGGCTAATATACAAAAGTCAACCACTTTCCTATTTATTAGCAAAGACCAAGTGGAATTTGAAATGAAAAGCACATTACCATTCATATTAGCACCGTAAGAAAGGAAACATTACATACAATAAACGTAATACATCTAATAAAATATGTACAAAATCAATATGAGGAAAACTATAAAATCATGATAAAAGATATTAAAGTAGAACTAAATAAATTAGAGATATTCCATGTTTATGGACTGAAAGATTCAGTATTGTCAAGATGTCCATTTTTCCCCATTTGATCTATAGATTCAATGCAGTTCCAATCAAAACCGCAGCAAATTGTTTTGAGGGTATCAACAAATTGATTATAAAGTTTATATGAAGAGGCAAAAGACACAGAATAGCCAACTTACTATTGAAGAACAACAACAAAGTCAGAAAACTGACACTATCCAACTTCAAGACTCAATATAAAGCCACAATAATCAGGACTGTGTGATACTGGTAAAAGAAAAAAAATCAATGAATGGAACAGAACAGAGAGCTCATAAACAGAACCACATAAATATGGTCAACTGATTTTTGACATAAAACAAAGGCAATCTAAAGGAGAAAAGATAATCTTTTCAACAAATGATGCTGAAATAAGTGGACATTTGCGTGCAAAAATAGGAGTCTAGACACATATCTTATGCTCTTCACAAAAACTAACTCAAAATTGATCATAGATCTAACTGTAAAACACAAAACTATAAAATTTCTGGAGATAACATAGGAGAAAACTTAGATGGTCTTGGGTATAGCAATAACTTTTTAGACAGAATACCAAAGGCACAATCCATTAAAGAAATAATTGATAGACAAGACTTTATTAAAATTAAAAACTACTGCTCTAAAAAGGCACTGTTAAGATAACGAGAAAACATGCCACAGTCTGGGAAAAATATTTGCAAAAGACATACCTGATAAAGGAATGTTACCCAAAATATACAAAGAACTCTTAAAACACAACAATAAGAAAACAACAATCCAATTAAAAAAAGGCAAAAGACCTGAACAGACATCACCAAAGATGATACACAGATGCAAGTAAGCATATGAAAAGATGTTCAATATCATATATTATTAGAGATATCACTCTCTAATTAAAAGAATTTTTTAAATGACATATCACTACATGCCTATCAGAAGGGACAAAACAGAAAATACTGATGATACCAAATGCTGGTGAGGATGTGGAACAACAGGAACACTCATTCATTGTTGATGGAAATGCAAAATAGTACACTACTTAGTATAGGACACTTTGACAGTTTCTTATAAAACTAACATTCTCTAATCTTATAATCTAGTAATCATGTTCTTTAGTTTTTCTCAAATAAAAACTTATGTCCACACAAAAACCTGCACACAAATGGTTATAGCAGCTTCATTCACAATTGCTCAAACTTGGAAACAATCAAGATGTCTTTCAGCAGGTGAGTGGATAAACAAATCGTGGTACATCCAGACAATGAAACATTACTCTGCACTGAAAATAAATGAGCTACCAAGCTATGAAAAGACATGAAGGAAACTTAAATGCATTTAAGTGAAAAAAAGCCAAACTGATAAAGCTATTATATATACTGTAATATCCAAACTATCTGGCATTCTAGAAAAAAGAAAACTATGAAGACATTAAAAAGATTAATGGTTGTCAGGGATTGGGGGAGGGATGAATACATAGAGTACAGAGGATTTTTTACTGTAGTGAAACTATTCTGTATGATACTGCAATACTACAATGGTGGATAGACGTCATTATACATTTGTCAAAACCTATAGAATGTACACCACCAAGAGTGAAGCATAATATAAACTACAAACTCTGGGTGATGATGTCAACATAAGTTTATCTGTTGCAACAAATCTACCACTCTGTTATGAGATGCTGATAATAGGGGAGACGGAGAGGGAGGGACAGGCTATATATATATATACACACACACACACACACATATATGTACATATATATAGAAACTCTCTGCACTTTGCACTCTATTTTTTGTGAACCTAAAACTGCTATTAAAAATTAAGTTTCTTAATTTTAAAAAGCGTGTAAAGGAGAAAAGAAATAAAATTCACCATTCACAAACAATTTGGTTGTATATTTAGAAATAAATTTAAAGCCTAAAATAAACTGTTAGAATTAAGAAATATATTTAGCAAGATCATTAGATATGAGGCTAATATGAAAATATATTTATTTCACATATTTGCAAAAAATAGAAAATAAATTTTAGAAAACAATAAATCTACAAAATATACAGGGTGTTTACACACATCCATTAAAATCCTACAAAATATTACGTTAATAATTTTCTAAAATCCTAAATAGATGGATATATTCTGCTCATACATAGAAACCACAACATTCTTAAAATCTAAATTCTCCCTAAATTGATATATAGATACATTGCAATCCCAATTAAAATCCCAGTAAGTTTTTAATTGACAAGTATATCTAAAATGTATATGTAAACACAAAGGCCCACGATGAGTAAAAAAATTTTGAATAAGAACAAAATTAAAACAGCAGACTACCTTATGAATTTATTGTGAAGCTACACTTAGTAAACAGCTTGCATTGATACAATGGTAACCAATAGACATAGAACAAAATAGAACAAACAGATATCTACTACAAGATTTAAACTCAAAGACATTATGCTGAGTGGAAAAAGTCAAACACGAGAAAAATGTATACTTTATAATTCCACGTATATGAAGTTCAAGAACAAACAAAATTAATCTATGGTAATAAGAGTGAGAATAGTTATTATCTCTCAGGGGTTATGATTGGGAGGGAGGATGAGGGAGTCTTCTAGGATATGAGAAATGTTCCATATCTTGTTATGGATATGGATGGTGGTTACACATACAAAAATATGGTGAAATATAAACACATATGAAAATTTAGTGAAAGATACACTTGATTGCATATTTTACCACATGCATATCATACTTCAATGTCCCAAATATATTATACATTATATATAATAATATATATTACATATATAATACATTATATATTTTTAATATTTTTATATATTATATATTTTTTAAATATAACAAAAGGTTGGCCATATATATATAAAAAAAATATTTTTTTTTTTTGTTTGAGATGGAGTCTCGCTCTGTCATCCAGGCTGGAGTGCAGTGGCCCAATCTCAGCTCACTGCAAGCCCCGCCTGCTGGGTTCATGCAATTCTCCTGCCTCAGCCTCCCGAGTAGCTGGGACTACAGGCACCTGCCACCACACCTGGCTAATTTTTTGTATTTTTTAGTAGAGACAGCGTTTCACCATGTTAGCCAGGATGGTCTTGATCTCCTGATCTTGTGATCTGCCCGCCTCGGCCTCCCAAAGTGCTTGGATTACAGGCGTGAGCCACCATGCCCGGCCCAATGTCCCAAATTTTAAAGTAAAGAAGTACTATTCTTTATTCACACAAATCCTTAAATAATATATGTTATATTGTGAAAATGAAAATAAATACCATTTTTTTAAAGTGACTTTCCCACTTGTTGGAGTAACATGTATAACCTAGCTGGCCTCTCGAGAGTACTTCAGAAATCAACACAACTATTGCCTGAGCCAAAAAGAGATCATCTGACATTTGGCTATGGATAAGCCACGCTCTTCAGAATAGGAACAAAACTGAAATTATAAGATCTCTATGTGTCTGAAAAATATACGTATTTTTGTCTTGGTTCAATAAAAGGGACACACTGTCTGCCTGCTCTAGCTGGAAGTAAAGTGACACCTTCTATGTGACCATCATCTTCCGAAGACAAGTAGCTGGGGAATTAGTAATGAAGCAGTCTAGGAAAGGTACAAAGTTTCTCCAACCTTTAATTTCCAATCATCCAAACATTTACCCTTAGAATAAAACCCAAAATCCTTCATATAGCTTAAAAGGTCCCCCATGTTCTGGAACCCACTTACCTCTGCAGGTATTCTCATCACTCTCTACTCTCTCCCTCATACTACGCAGTCTTATTGCACTGAAATTCTTTCAATTCCCCCAAAGCACCAGCTACTATCTGCTATATTCCTTCTATCTTGTGACCTTCACACATACTCTTCCCTCTGTCTGAAACATTCAACCACTCCATTTCATCCAACTAACTCCTATTCAGTTATAATTTAAAAGTCATTTCCTCAATAATGCCTTCAACAGTCCATTGTAATATTATATTACCTAAATCATGACTTTCATCACACTTTGTTAAAATTACTTTACCATCAATCTTCTCTATCAGACTATAAGCTCTATGAGGCCCAGAAATCTGTCTGTCTTGTTGACTATTATATCCTTATCATCTGGCATAGCCATTGGCATATGGTAGACACTAAATGAAAATATGTGGAATCAATGAAAATGAAGATTTCCAATGCAATAAATCTTACTGGTTCCTTGTAACAATCAAATAATATTTTGTGCACTTGATTTTAATACTATTTTTAATCAATGTTTATTTTCTGTAATTTTTTTCTGCCATAGACTTCAGTTCTTTTTTTTATTATTATTATACTTTAAGTTCTAGGGTACATGTGGATAACGTGCAGGTTTGTTACATATGTATACTTGTGCCATGTTGGCGTGCTGCACCCAGTTCTTTTTAATATAACAAAAGGTTGGCTACGCTTAGAGCACCACAGAAAACATTTCAAAGCAAGTACTGGTGGCAGTAGAGAACCGAGTAAAAAGGGGGAAAAGTATAATGTCAGGTGATAGATCCAGGACACTCTGTAAACTCCCACCACCAGGAAATTCTTCTGCTGGGGTATATACTCCGAACCCTGAAGTTTTGTATAGTTTTTCTTAATAATGGGAGTCTTTCTTTTATTTGAAAAAAAATGACCTACAAATGAACGATAGATTACAAATTCAATGCAGTCTAGATCAGACCATTAGTCTTTAGAAGAATCATTTCTGTCAGAGTTAAGGTGGTAAATTAAGTAATTACCAGGATTTTGAAAACTTCTATCACAAAATTTTATATCAATTTTAAGCTGTATTCATTTTCAACATTTACATTTTAAGTAAAAAGGGAATAAAAGCTAAAAGTATGTTTTTGAAAAGGAAAAATGTTGCAGCCACCAAAACAAGATTGAAATATAAATATGTTCCATTTTCTTATTATTTTAAGGGGGGAATAGAAAAAATGAGAACAAATTATCAACTAAGTATTGTTCTGCAAAAATTTCAAACACTGAACAGTTCTTTTGATTACATAAAGCACAAAGGCTCTTGCAACAACTCCCTAAACAGCTTGATGATGAACTTGATGTTCTTCTTAATCCTCTATTCAAATTTGACAACTGTTAATAATGTCAAAGAGAATCCATCTATAAACTAAATTGGAGGCTGATAATGTTTTATATCTATGAGTTTTGGCTCTATATGAGCATCAAATGTGGGAACATAACTTCTTACTACTAAATGGCAAGTCAAGCACATCAACAACGTAGTCCTGAAAATCAGTCAGTTATTAGTATACAAGGAGTGTGTACGTTTATTGGCCTAAATGCATACAGAAAAAGATAGTAAAATATATAAACACAGACCAGATACTGAACTAAAGTGAGGAGGAAAATCACTATCAAGATAGGCAGAAACATTTCTTAGGAAGCTGAAATGTGATATTGCTGAACAAACGAAAATAGTGACACCAGTCTAAAAGTGTGCTCTTTAAAAGAGACAGTGTCTCAGAGTGCAAGTTCTGTAAATCATTAGCTATAGCCACAAACCAAAGGGTAATATTTAAAGAAGAGAGCTGCATACCATACCAATAAACTGTCACAAGGATGATAGCATTTGTAGCTGTGCTATCCTTAGAGAGTGCATTTGCCTGGTAACATAGTGCTTTTTACCCATGAAATTATGTTTTCCATACAGATATTTGAAATATATAGGCATTGGCTTTACTGCAATAAATGCCCCTGTGACTCAACCGAAGGAAGAAAAACTGTGGTAACATCTTGAGGTCAGATCAATGATGCATTTAGATCAAAGTGCAGAGAAGAATTCTTAGGTCTTTCCTGAATTTGATGTAAGAATCTTAAAAGGTAAAATAGTTAGTGGCTGAGAAATATTATTCTATGGCTATGTGACAGTTCCATACCTAAAAATCTACCATTTCAATTAGTTCCTAACTCTTTACTTAATGTCTACTCTACTCTCAAACGTCACAAAACTTGCCAAGTTATCCACTGCCAGGTGATTTTTCTCCCTCAAAGCCTTTGTCTTTGTAAGATGTTCTCAAAATCCAAAACTTAAACATATGCAGGTAAAGTAAGCATTTTGATAATTAGGGAGTTTATGTCGAGTGGCTTTTATCAAGGATAACAACAGTAATAAAAATATTAATAATAAGAATGATGGTGATGAGCTCTAAACTTAAAGGAGACTACAACAAGAGTTGAAATTGCTTAAGAACAATAGCCTTGATTTCATACTAATTTATAGTTTCCCAAAGAACCCTAGAGTTCTCCTAGATGTAACTAACTGTATCACAATACCAAGTCCTAATCACTCCCATTGCATTCCTAACCAAAACAAAATTTCCAGGAGTAATTATGTGCAGCTTATTATAGCTTCAATTTGTACTATAGAAAGGGAAAGTATTCTATGCTTTCTATTTTAAACTTTTGCGAGGAACTGTTGTAAGCCATTGAATAGAATCCCTAATACGCCTTCAAGTAAGCCGCTCATCAGATATGGAAGAAGGGATAATCCATAGTACCTGGGAGTTTAAATATTTGTTTTCTCAAAGTCTTCAAGTAACAGCAACTGGGCATTTGGCACTTCCAGTAATTGCAGAATATCAGAACAGAATTCCAGGTCTAAGTAACATAATTCGTGGTAACATAATTCATGGTGGAAAACTAAGTAACATAATTCATGGTACCATAATTCATGGTGGAAAAGTAAGTCTTAAAATTCTTTTGGGGTGTTCATCAGGAAAGTCATTTGCATATAAAATCTCATGGTCAAAATTTATTTCTTTTTATTAACTTCAAACATACCAAAATTGCAAAAATAGTACAGAGATTTCTTAAAGATCTTTCATCCAAAGTCCTCAAATGTTAACAGTTTTTATTCATTCTATCATTTATATTTTCTACCTCTCCCTCTCTCTGTACAGCACAATATTTTTAGTACTTTTATTCTTTGGACTTAGAATACATAGTCAAAATACTGGTCCAATGTTATTTAGGTATTTCCACCCACCACACTATACACTCTTAGTATGGTTATATCACCTGAAATATAGTTGAATCCATTTGTCTCTGTGTGTAATCATTTGGGTTCTTCATTCATGTTTGTTTGTTTATATAGTTAGTATGAGAAATAGTAGTATGGTTCTGAAACACACAAATGTATGAAAAGCTGTCACTCAACTACTAATCCCCATCCCATCCATTCTACCCTACTCACACCAACACCATCTTTTCTACTCCATTTGCACCCATCATCTCTAGATAACCAGTCTCAATAGTTTCTAGTTTACCCTTCCTCTGTTTCTTTCTGCACAATTGAGCAGATATGTGTATGTTATCTCATTTCCTCTTCTTCCTATACAAAAAATGGCATTCTATGAACACTCCTTTAAATTTATATTAAATTACGTTGGAAATCACTTCATATCAGATTGCAGATAGTTTCTTCAATCTTTTTTCATAGCTACATAGTACTCCATTGTGGGACTGCAGCATAATTTATTTAATCACTCTCCCATATGCATATGTAGGTTGTTTGCAATTACAAGTAATGAGGCAACAAACAGCTTTTTGCATATGTATTTTCATATCACTGAAGGTGTATCTTCATTCCAAGAAGAGAACTGCTGGATCAAAAGAAAGTGTATATATTGTTTTGACAGATGCTGTGAAATTTGTTTCTGAAAGACTTATAATAACTTGCATTCCCTCCAAAATTAGAATACCTGTTTTTTCACAGCCTTGACAGAAGAATGTGTTTCACATTTTTAATTTTCAACAATTCAATGAGCTAGAATTGTCATCTCAGTATAGTTTTAATTTGCATTACTTGCATTACCCACTTCTAGCCAAGATGGAGGCTGAATTTATCCTCCTGCCAAAAATAAAAAATAAAAAAACTTCAAGAAGTAAGGTTTCAAGATTGCTCATCAAGCAACAAAGAGGAGTATCCCTTGAGAGAGAATAAACAAATGAGTGAGCCCTACCACTGTCCCAGCTTACTGCCTGGAGAGAGTTTCCAGGCTACAGTACAGGGTAGAAGAACTCAGGTAAAGCCTAACTATTTTCCTGAGTCAAGAGACAGAACTAAAAGTTCAAAAAGACTTAGGTGGCTAAAAATTACATGGCACAGTACTGAAGAATGAGAAGCTTCAGGGAAAGGAATCTAGAGATCTGCAGAGGGATCCCTTGAGTGTTCTACAGAGTATCATGGCCACATGCATGTGAGAAACTACATGAAGCCAGAAAAAGAATTGTCTGAAAGGATTAGAGAGACCCATTGCAGCAGCTCTTAAAGGCCTGGGAATAGTCATGATTTGGTGCATCACACAGAAAATTCAGAAGGGCTTTTAGAAGCCTCAGTTGTGGGGTAAAATTAGCATTAGACTAGATAAATCCTGCCTTATTCTGCTTGCCAAACTTAAAAACAATACCCTAAAGGATCAAACTGTTTCCAAGAAACTTAAAGCATTCCAGGACAAAGCCTAAGAATATTTATAGGAATATCCAACAAGGTAAAATTCACCATGGCTAGTATTCAATGTTTTAATAATCAAGTGTGCAGAGAAGCAGGAAAATATGACCCTAATGAGGAGAAATATCAATCAACTGAAACTGAACTAAAGATGACAGAGATATTACAATTAACAAAGACTTTAAAAGAGTTATTAGAACTATATTTTACACCTTTGCTAAGCTAGCAGAAAGATTTAAAAGGTTAAATGGAGGTATGAAACACATGTAAACAAAAAAATTATTTTAATCAAACATCTAGAGCTAAAAACCAAAATGTCTGAAATGAAAAACATACTGAATAAAACAAATGTCCAATTAAATATTGCACAAAAAAATAGTAATCTTGTTGACATAGCAATAGAAATGATCTAAAATGAAATACAGACAGAAAAGGTAGAAAAAAATGAACAGAACATCAGTGAGCTGTGAGACAATATCAAGTTGTCTAATATATGCATAACTGGAGTCCTCAAATATAAGGAGAGAGGAAGAAAAAATATTGAAAATATAATGGCTGAAATTTCTTCAAATTTGATGAAAACTATAAATATTTAAATTCAAACCAAGCACAAGAAATATGAAGAAAACTACACCAAGGTACATCATAACTAACTTGCTTAGAACCAGTGAATTAAAGAGAAAATTCTGAAAAGTAATCCCCCAAAAAGGCATGTTATTGTAGAGGAACTAAAATAGTGTGACAATGATTCCTCACTGAAAATAATTCAGGCCAGAACACAATTGTGCAACATTTTTAAGTACTAAAATAAAAAATAATACTCTATCTAGAATTCTATATCCAGCAAAAATAGCTTTCAAACAAAAAGATGAAATAAAAAAAATTTTAGACATATAAAAGCTGATAGAATTTATCACCAGCAGATCTGGACTGTAAGGAATATTAAAGAAACTTCATCAAGCAGAAAAAAAAATGATATTGTAGGGAATCTGTATCTACAAAAAGGAATTAAGCATAACAGAAATAACAATAACATGGGTGTATATTTAATTTTTTCTTTTTATTTAAATATTATTTAATGATAATTTGCTGTTTAGAGCAAAAAGAATATCAATGTATTTTAAGATTTATAAGATAAGTAGAATCCAAATGTATAACAACAATAATAAAATGTGGAAGAGAAATTAAAGTATACTGTTGTAAGCTTATTTTACTATAGTGTAAGTAGTATGAACATCTCTTGAAGGTGGACTATAAGTTGAAGACGTATATAATTAAACTCCAAGGTAATCACTAAAATAATGCAACAGAAAATCATAGCTAATAAGCCAGCATAAAATATACATGGAATTATTTTTAAAATCAAAAGAAAAATAAGAGAAAAATAACAAACTGTATGGTGTATACAAAAAAACATGAGCAAAATGATAGACTTAAATATAACCATATCAAAACTCACATAGATAATCCCAATTAAATATACAGGGCACTCTCTTCAATAGATGGAGCTGGGAAAACCGGATAACCATATGTAAAAGAATGAAACTGGACTCTTATTTTACACTACATACAAAATCAACTCAAAATGGATTAAAGATTTAAACATAAACTTGAAATTATGAAACTCCTAGAAGAAAACGTAGGGGAAAAACTGTACAACATTGGCCTGGGCAACGGTTTTTTAGATTTGATTCCAAAAATGCAGGCAGCAAAAGCAAAATAGACAAATGGGATTACATTAAAATTTTAAAAACACTTCTGCACAACAAAGGAAACAATAGAGTGAAGACAATCTACAAATTGGGAAAAAATATTTACAAGCCATACATCTGATAAGGGACTAATGTCCAAAATATATAAAGAAGTCAAACAACTTTATAAAAGTAAAAAAAAAGGCCGGGCGCGGTGGCTCAAGCCTGTAGTCTCAGCACTTTGGGAGGCCGAGACGGGTGGATCACGAGGTCAGGAGATCGAGACCATCCTGGCTAACACGGTGAAGCCCCGTCTCTACTAAAAAAAATACAAAAAAAAACTAGCCGGGCGAGGTGGCGGGCGCCGGTAGTCCCAGCTACTCGGAAGGCTGAGGCAGGAGAATGGCGTAGACCCGGGAGGCGGAGCTTGCAGTGGGCTGAGATCCGGCCACAGCACTCCAGCCTGGGCGACAGAGCAAGACTCCGTCTCAAAAAAAAAAAAAAAAAGTAAAAAAAAAATTGATTAAGAAATAGACAAAGGACCTGAATAGACATTTCTCAAAAGAAGGCATATAAGTGGCTAACAAATATATTAGAAAAGCTTGATATCATTAATCACAAGGGAGATGCAAATCAAAATCATGACGAGATATCATTGCATACCTGCTTAGAATAGCTAGTATAAAAAGGACCAAGGATAACCAGTGTTGGCAAGGATGTGGAGAAAAGGGAATTTTTGTATACTGTTAGTGGGTATGTAAGTTAGTACAACCATTATGAAAAACTGTATGCAGGTTCCTGAAAAACCCAAAAATATAATTAACATAAAATCCAGCAATTCCATTTACGGGAATTTACCTGAATGATTTGAAATCAGTATGTCAAAGAGATGTATGCATGCCTATGTTCACTGCAGCATCATTCACAATAGCCAAGTTATGGACTATCAAGCTAAGTGTCCATCAATGGATGAATGGATAAAGAAAATGTGGCATATGTACACAAAAGAATACTATTCAGCATTAATAAAGGAAGAAATATGTCATTTACAAAACATGATGGAATTGGAGAACATTATGCTAAGTGAAATAAGCCAAACACAGCAGTACCACATTTTCACTTACATGCGGAATTTAAAACAACTCAACTCACATAAGGAGAGAGTAGAATGGTGGTTACCAGAGTCTAGGGTATGGGGAAATGGAGAGATAGTAATCAATGATTACAAAGTCTCAGTTAGATAGGAGAAATAAGTTTTGTTTTTTTAGATATATTGTATAGCATGGTGAATATAGTTAGTAATTGAGTCTGCACATTTCAATATCACTAAGAGAGTAAATCACGAATGTTTTTGTAACAAAAACGTCAAATATTTGACATGATGAATAGGTTAATTAGTTTAAGCACTCCACATCATTTTGAAAAATCATCATATCATGTTGTACCCCATAAATATATACAACTATAATTTGTCAATACATAATATTAAAAATGTAGAGATAGTCAAGCTGGATAAAAAAGCAAAACTCAGTTACATACTGCATATAAGAAACCCATTTTAAATGTAAAAGATAGACAAAAATAAGTTAAAAGTAAAAGAAGGAAATATATATATATATACACCTTGATAAGACTAAGTTGCTATATAAATATCAAAGTAGAGTTTAGAGCAAAGATTTATCAGGGATAAAGAGGGTCATTTCATAATGGCAAAGTATATGATATGATATATGATGATATGATAGAGAAGATGGCCATTCTAATTGTTTATGTACCTAGTAACAGAGCTTCAAAATATATGTATCACAAACCGATATAACTACAAGAAGAAATGACAAATTCACAATTGTAAGTCAGATAATTCAACACTCCTTTCTTAATGTCTATCTCTTCAATAATTGAAAATAGTATCTCTTCATAGGCTACATAGGGCCATTTTTACATTTGTTTTTTGAATTGTCTATCCACGTCCTTTTCTCTTTGTTTTGAGATTTTTGGTCCTTATTTCCCTCAAATTTTCAGAAATTCCAGAGTTCTTTATATATTAGGAATATTAATCTTTTATTTTTTATATATAGACAAATCTTTTCTCTCAATTTGTAAGTTTTGTTTTGGCTTTACTTATGATCTTTTTAACATGCAAATACTTTTATTTTATGTATTCAAATCTGGCACGCTTTTCCTTTATTACGTCTGGATTTTGAGTCATAAGGCCTTTCTTTCAAGAGAAATTCACCTATGTTTTCTTGCAATATATTGCTTTTTTTTTAACCCTTAGATCTCCGATCACTTTGGAGTTTATTCTTTTGTATAGCATTAAGTATAGATCTAATGTTATCTTTTTTCAAATTGCTACCCCACTGTCCCAACACCATATATTAAAAAGTCTATCTATGCCCTAGTGATTTGAAATGCTAACTTCATTATATAATGAACTTCTACACATATTTGGGTTTATTTATGGACTTTATTCTCCTGGTCTGTTTACTCATTTGCCATTACTGTACTCCATAGTTTTAATTACAGACTTTATAGTCTGCTTTAATCTCTATTAGGACTATTCTCATATCCTCTGCATTTGTAATTTTCTTTTTAAGTATATTCTTCACTATTCTGGCATGTTTGTTTATCCATATGAACTTTAGTATCAACTTGACTAGCCTCATCATAAAAACTTTGGGGAATGTGTTACATTTATAAATTAAAAATTTATAAAAATTTAAAAATTATAAATTAACTTATAAAGAACTAACTTCTTCATGATGTTAAGTTGTCCTATCCACCAAAAGGGTATGTCGTTTTATTTGTTCAGATGTACTATTGTGTCTTTTAGGAGTATTTTAAAGCTTTCCTCATATGAAATTTGTATATTTTCTTTTAAGTTTATTCCTAAATACTTAATCTTCTATGTTGCTACTGCAAATGGTGTTTTTTTCTACCATTAATTATATCCTCTAACTGGCTGTGCTATTTTCTACAAAAGCTATTAATTGTTGTATACTAATTTTACCACCAAATAATTTTTCTTTTATTATTACAGAATTTATTTTCTAAGCATTCCTAGGTATACTATCACATCATATGCCAATATAGATAATTTTACTTCCTTATCACTTCTTATACCTTTAATTCAGTTATCTTGTATAATTGCATTGGCTAATACCTTCAGAAAACTGTTGAATATAGTGGTGACAGTGGGCAGTTCGGCCTTGTTCCTGATCTTAAGGGAAATTCCTCTAGCACTTCTTCATAAGTAAGTGGTACACTTTAGAACAAGAGTATTTTGTCATGTTAATAAATAATCAATAATATCTGATAAGGGTTTAATATTAGCAATACATAAAGAATTTCTACAACTTGACAACCAAAAGACAACCCAATTTTAAAATGGGCAGAGGACTTGAATAGACATTTCTCCAAAGAATATCTACAAATGGCCAAGATGCACATGAAAAGATGCTCAACATCATTACTCACTTGGGAAATACAAATCACAGCCACAATGACATATGACTTCACACCGGCTAGGATGGCTATAATTTTTTAAAAAGAAAATAAAAATGACAAATGTTTGTAAGGATGTAGAAAAATTGGAACACTCGTACGTCGCGGGGAAGGCAGGGAATAAATTGGTGTCGTCACTGTGGAAAACAGTTTTGTAGTTTCTCAAAAAGCTAAACATGGAATTATTTTATGACCCAGCAATGCCATTCCTAGGTTTATACTCAAAAGAACAGAAAATATGAATTCAGATACATATATGCCAATGTGCATTGCACCATTATTACCAATAGCCATAATGTAAAAACAAACCAAGTGCCCATCAATAGATGAATGAATAAACAAAATGTAATAACACATACACACAAACAAACACACACACACAGAGGAATATTATTCAGCCATAAGAAGGAATGTAGTTTTGACACATGCTACAGCATAAATGAATCTTGAAAAAATGTTATGCTACTTGATAAAAGTCATACACAAAAGGGCAAATATTATATAATTCCATCTAGTCATATCTAGAATCTAGAAAAAGTAGATTCATAGAGACAGAAAGTACAGTAGAGGTTACTAGGGAGTTTGAGGACTGGGGAATGGGGAGTTATTGTTTACTAATTACAGAGTTTCTATTTAGGGTAATGATAGAGTTTTGGGAATAGATAGTGGTGATCGTTATAAAAACTATGAATGTAATTAATAGTAATGAATTGTGCACTTAAAATGGTTAAAACTGTAACTTTTATATTTATTTTACCACAGTAGAAATCAGAGAAAGAATACATCCATTTATATTTTGAGTATTTTATCAAAAATGGGTATTAAATTATTTTGCAGCCTTTTTCCACATTTTGGAGATTATTCCAAGACTTTTTTTCCTTAGAACCATAAATATAATACATTCTATTAAGGAATATCCTAGTACTGATCCAAGCTTGCATCACTGGAATAATTCCACTTGAACTTTGTATAATCTAATATTAATGTGGTATTTGATTATATTTGCTCATATTTTATTTGGTCTTTATTTCCAACCAACCAATATTTTATAATTACTGCAATTGTTATAGATATGAGAAAATAAGTCATCTGATTTAAATCTCAATAATAAATAATTCTAGAAAACATTGCCTCAAGATATAAATTAAAAATGACTTTTAATGGATGAAATAAATCAGACCAACCTAAGTTCCCATACACATTCACGAGAAATTCTAGAACTCTGTATTGCTTCCTGTCCTCTGATGACATTTTCAACCTCTCTGCTTTCAACCTTATCTAGCTTTACAGAAGATATGCTATAGCACTCCATCTAGCACAATGTTATTTTCAGTAGCAAAGCCCCTAAAGAAGATGCTGGCCTTCAGATATATGTATTTTAAAATGGGATTAATATTAGTAATCAAGTCTCTTCTCATGGTTTAAGTCAAAATGTTACCTGAAAATGTTAGACAGAGGTATTATTGAATTACACTTTTCCAACAAGAATTAAAGATGCAAGATTTCTGATTATGAAGGCAAATTAAAACTAGCTCACAAATTTCACTCCCTCAATTACTTATTAAAATACAAAATTAAAGTCAGAAAAAATTACCAACAGTAACCAAACAAGAAAAGCAAAATAACTAAATGTAATAAATCTCAAAACCTAGCAACCAAGGAAAGAAATAGAGACGATGTGGGTGAGTCAACAAAGTACTAAGAATTGTCATTAGTATTTCCAAATCTGGAGAGAGGCAAACTGAGCAAGTTTTGTTATCTTCTTCATTTTCAATCTGTAGTAGAAAAGAAAAATAAGAAGAAATAAATAATATAGGGAAAGTGAACCACAGGGCTATTTCTGTATGACAGATGTAAATAATCTAGTCTATACAATAAATTTGGTCAAAGATCCAAAAAGTATTCTTCTGAGTGATAGACCATGATTCCCATTTAAATTGCAGAATCTCAGAGGAGACAGCTCAGACCCCAAATAAAAGCTAAATGTCACCTCAGCTGAGTTCTCCCCCATATCTACCTCAAAATGTTTTCACCCCTGAGAAATAATTTTCTCCGTCTTCCAAGGAGATGAGGCAAAGAGGCAACCAGGAGGAAATAAATACAAAAATCCTGGAAGAAAAAAAGCATGATCAAGAATATAATGCTAAAGAAAGACGTCACATATGAAGAAGAAAAACAGGTAGATAAAAATGTTATAGAAATTTGGGAATACTACACTCCTAAGCCCTTAGGGGGCTGTGAGAAGAGGGCCTTGTTCTTAACAATGAAATTCTGCCAACTAAGAGAAAAAGTGAAAAAGAGTCAGAAAAAGAGAAGTTGTGGTAAAAGAAGTAGTAGTGATGACTGAATTAATATACCTATAGAATAAACATTGAACAACTATAGGAATTATAGATACAAAAAGAATGTAAATGTTATAAACTTAAACAATGCAAAAGTAAAATAACTAACAAAAACTGACAAGTGGGCGTAGAGATTTGGAAGAAAGTATATTATGCTCTTATCTTTCAAAACAGAAAGCCAACTGTTTCTTTTAAAAATAAATATATAGCTCCTATAAACTAGACATAGTGAGAAAGCCTCTTAATTTTTCATAATGTCCCTCCTCCCCAGTTTTTAAGCCTTAAGGGGAATCTTTTAGCAAATATTATCTCTAATGCTAAAAATAAACACTGATACGGGATTCAGCAACCCCTCTAGTTCTACGTTGGTTTCTTCTTTTCTATAAAGTAAAATAAAATGTATCAATTTATATTTAAATAGCATCTACGGGATGACCCCATTTTTACAAAAGCCTTTCCATTTGTCCACCCATCCATATGCCCACTCACTCATCCTTCCATTTGTATAAATGCATAAGAATGATATCTATCTAATATTAATGATGTTAATTTCTAGGTGGTGGTATTAATTTTCCTATTTTTAATTTTCATACATTTCTATATTGATTCTTTCTCAAAAGGATCTTTAAAAGAAAAACAACAATTATTTTTCTTTGAAAACAAACAGAAGCAAATATGCCAAGAGATTAACCATGTTTAGTGCTGGGTAGCAGGAAGACAAATGATTATTCCCCTCTTTGTACATTCCCTTATTCGTTAAATTAAAAAAAAAAAAAAAAGATTAAAGGGGCTGTATTCATCATGCTGCCCAAAAATGAAGTTATTCCTCAGCATAGAAAGTGATACAAAGGTCACAACCAAACATTTTCATTCTTAAGTACTTTCAGACAGCTAACCCAAAGACAACAGGCAAAATCTCAACTAAGAGATTTCCCCTAAATCAATTATTAGGCCTTTTGGCTTTTTGTAACAAATTATCACCTTATTATTATGTCATGAAGTATGATAGTATGCAGGTGGCCTAGACAAGGGGCATTGGACAGCCATGTTTTACTTTTTAAATCTCCCTATTACTTCAGAAGAGAAATAAAAGAAAAAGGAATAAAAAAGACTAATGGATACAGAGGCGCAGAATCTTGAAAATTCTAGAATCTAAGTAATGGGTATACAAGGGTTAATTATAACATTCTTTCTAGCTTTTTGTATACTTGAATTTTTTATAATACATTTTCTTAAATTATCCTTACATATCACACAAGGTAAGTATTCTTTGCAATTATTTCATAAGCTCATCTGTAAAACAAAACACCTCTTGGGAGCCCGAGGCGGGTGATTCATGAGGTCAAGAGATCGAGACCATCCTGGCTAACATGGTGAAACCCCATCTCTACTAAAAATGCAAAAAAAAAAAAAAAAAAAAAAAAAAATTAGCTCGGTGTGGTGGCGGGTGCCAGTAGTACCAGCTACTGGGGAGGCTGAGGCAGGAGAATGGCATGAACCCGGGAGGTAGAGCTTGCAGTGAACCAAGATCATGCCACTGCACTCCAGCCTGGGCAACAGAGCGAGACTCAGTCTCAAACGGGGAAAAAAAAAAAAACACACCTTTTCCTTTGGGGAGCTAAGCCAATTGGTTATTAACATCTCATTGTGAATTATTTTAATCAAACTTAAAATATCTTAATCAAATATTTTTCCTCCTATCACCTAAGATCACTTATACAAAGGGCCTATTTGATAAGGGAAAAAAAACGAAAGCATGGGTATTTTAGAGAATAGGACATTTCAGAAAGGGTAGACAGAGATAGCAGTAGAGTTGGAAATGAAGTAGCAACTTACACATGGAAACCACATATGCATTTGTTTTCTTTGAAAATTTATCTAGCTTGTTGTTATCACATGAAATAATTTCAAGTACTTCTTAGCTTTCCTCAGATCAAGAAGTGAATATCATCTTAAACACTTTCCTACAAAGGGTCAAAAATATAAATAGATTCATATTGTACTATTTGTAGTTATCTGGGAGACTTTTCTTCTCTTTTTACCCATAGTGGAATAAATACGATAACAGTTTTTGAGTATCTGATATGATAGCACTTGATATAATATGATGTACACGGAACTAAGTACTTTAAATAGATGAATTGCATAAATATATACAAGTATGTAGAATGAGGTCAGAGAAGTCAGGAAAATTCCTCATGGTCAGATAGCTAATATATAGTACAAGTAGGATCCTGACACAGAAGTCTAAGTCCAAACTTATTTCTATCACTTTCTGTAAATGTAACTCAAAATTATCTCTAAAGAGACACAAAAATATGACTTATCAGACTGGCAAAAATATGTGCAAGTCCTTCCTCAGCAAAGTTAGAGATTCTGCCAGAAAGGTAGAAACTAAACCTAAAGACCTTGGCTATAAGTGTAGCCCTGTAAGAGACTAGGCTGGCAATGAAAAAGCCATTCATGATCCCCTTCTCCTTCAACTGCTTTCCACTTGAGAAACTGGAAAATCAAAACATTTGCATGACTAGTCTCCTTTGCAGCAAGGGTTAGTCATGTGACCTAGTTCCAGATAATGAGACATGGAAGAAAGCCTGCTATGGGGCTTCTGGAAAAGAATTTTTTTAACCTTGATTACCTCTGTCTCCCAAATAAAAATGGTATAAATAGAATAATTCTCTGTCATGCACCATCCACTGCTTCCTCTTATAGAATGTGGGCCTGCTGTGACCATCTTATAATGATAAAGGGAAGGTCAGAGGATTTGCAGGAGTGCAATCAAGTCCTAACATTGTCAACCTCCTGTACCAATACCAGAAACCACTTACCTTCAGACTTTCTGCTATGTGAAAAAATTAAATACCTATTTCTTTAAGCTACAGTATGTTGAGTATTTTGTTTTATTTGTTTTTTTGTTGTTGTTGTGGATACTTGCATCTTAAAATATTCCTAATTAATGCCAGTTTCAGCACCTAATAATTATGTCACCTGAAGTATTACTGAACCACAATTTCTTCATTTGCTGCAAAGACTAAATGAGGTAACAATTTAAAAATACTTAGCTTTTCACACGCAGTGAGCATTCCAGTAAAAACAGTTTAATCTAAGACATTAAGGCTCACCATGCCTAGCACCAAAGAACACTTTAGTGGGAGAAGCTATATGTTAAACATTGTCACCAAAGAATCCTTGCTCTAAGGCAGATTACCTAACGGGCATGAAAGGACTCTATGCTATGGACTGAACTATGTTCCCCCAGAATTCACATGCTGAAGCCCTACCCTCTAATGTGATGGTATCTGGAGACGTGGTCTTTGGGAGGTAATTAGGTTTAGATGAGATCATGAAGGTGGGGCCTTCATAACAGGACTACTGACCTTAGAAGAAGAGACACCAGAGATCTCCCTTTTATCTCTCTTACTGCCCCACCCCCACCCACTCCACCATGTGAGGTTGCCAGGATGCAGGGAGAAGACAGAGATCTTCAAGCCAGGAAGACAGCCCTGACAAGGAACCAAATCTGCCAACACCTCAATCTTCGACTTCCCTGCCTCCAAAACTGTGAAAAATAAATTTCTGTTGTTTAAGCCACCCAGTCTGTGGTATTGTGTTATGGAGTCCAAGCTGACAGTAAACACTGTGTGATCAGCTCCTGTTACAAAGCAGCAGATAGAACAAAAAGAAAACATTGGACTGCATAATAAAGTCTGGTATCTTCCACAAGTA
This sequence comes from Mandrillus leucophaeus, assembly GCF_000951045.1. Lineage (NCBI taxonomy): Eukaryota > Metazoa > Chordata > Mammalia > Primates > Cercopithecidae > Mandrillus > Mandrillus leucophaeus. Next base: position 232,187 of record NW_012106463.1, on the reverse strand, counting down.
CCTAACAAAAGATAAATGTTCTTCATAGGCTACTAATCTTCCATTTACCCCTCAGCCTATAGCTGCTCCAAAGACTCCACACTTTCTTTGGATCAGGAGTGGAGACAGAAAATCCCACATTCATTTATCTTTCTTTCCTCCCCTGCTGGGGGATGGGAAGTGTAGCACTCACTTTACAGCCAATTTCCCTCATGGTTTAATATATAGCAAGATAATTAATCACATTGGGTTTGGAGTTATTCAACGTGGTTTCAAATTAAGGTTCTGCCAATTATTAACTTTGTGGCCTTGGTTAGGCCAATTTTATCATTTACAAAGTAAGAATAGTATCTACATCATAGAGTTATTGTGAATACTAAATGAGATCATGTATAAAAAACACTTAGCCAATGCTTGGTATTATAGAAAGTACTTGATAAATGTCACAGCCATATATATA
>NW_012106463.1:153948-231543 GCF_000951045.1 Mandrillus leucophaeus | reverse complement strand
TGTATATTTATATAAAATATATATGTATACACATCCAGGCAAATTTTACCTAAATCTTATAAAATTTTAAGTTACCTTATCTCAACCATTTAAAGAGGAAAAACTGACTTTCCTCTTTTTCTACTACTGTTTAGCCTAGCTTACTTCCAAAATGCCAAAGAATGGTGCTTTTTAAATTTTAAAGCAAAAAAATATGCAGTTTATTCTGTGTAACTTTCATTTAAATAAAAGATCCCAAATGAAATCTAATTATTACCTACCTGAGAGCATTCAAGTTAAAAACAAATAATGTTTCAAATACCCCAACAAGGCATAATTGCCTAACGAGTTTATTATCCCATAAACAATACAGTAATTATGACCTATGGTACAAACATAAAACAATACAATCTACTTTCTTCCCACAAATACACACTTCATGTGATCAAAACTATACACTAGAAAATATTACTCAGAGCTCATAGTGTAGATGCCAAGCTTTCTAACAGGCCTTAACTTGCACCTGCAAATGGATGGTGACTATTTCTCTTCCAAGTAAAAACTAAATCAAGCACAAAGATCTGGAGCCCCAGAACAATAACATCAAGTTTAGAGCTTGACAAAAAACAAAAGAAATTACATAGTGAAAGAAAACCTGAAGATAAAAATAATGTATTTTATCGACTTGAACATGGATGAAGATAAAACCTACAGGTCACTTTAACAGTAAAGACTCAAATCCTAAATGACAGAAAATTCTTATAGATTACTAAATGAGGCTAGAATATAGATCTAGATCTAACAGGGTAAAGAAAATTCAGAGGGCTTCAAAAACAGAAACCCAAAAAGAAAACAATAACCATCCAGTTGATCAAGACTTCATGTTCCTATTCTTGGATGTATAGGTTCAAATGGTAAATGATGAGTTGATGCCACAGAGGAAAAAGTAGGTACAGGTAGACTAATGTGATAAGAGCAAAAACACTGAAATGCTTATGTGAGTGTCTTTTTTTCCTCTTAGAAGTTCCATCTACAATGAAACTGCAGGACTCCTGATACTTTCACAAGAATGCCATAATTTCCACACTGCCATTCTTCTACTCCGAAAAGCTTAATGTATTTCAGTAACAATGAAAAAGTCCCACTATTGAAATACAACAGTGGACACACCCTAAATGTTACAAAGGGAATTAAAGAAAAACGAGTCCAAAGGACAAAACCTGGATACTATAAAACTGAGATTAAAACTGAGACATAAAGTCATTAAAATTCCTAAGAAACTTGTTTTTGGATCATATCGAGCCTTTATATGACCTCATTTTAACCTATACAAGGCAAAAATCATATGACAAATTTTGAGAAATAAAGGGTAAATCAATAATTCTCTTCCTCCAGTTTTTAGACTATCTTTTAAAAATAATACTATTTAATACCTCACTTTCATATTTCAATTTCTGAAGAGTTTGGCTATTGTGACTATATTTCTTTATATGCTAAATATTGCAGCATGTATTTGAATTTTATCTTCATAATTACAATGCTGTTTATTAACTATTTTTAATAGGAAGTTCTTGCCTAACTTCAATAATAACATGCCTTCGGATTCTCAGAGAATCAGATGAAAACTTACATTTTCAAAATAACAGTATTTTAAATAAGATATGCTATGTAAATATGCTGAAAGTTAGTTACAAATTGCACAATTTAAGTATTGTGCAAGAAAATACATCCAAAACCTAATTTCATGTTTTATTTGATTTAGTTTTTGAAAATCAGCTTTTTCTTAATTCATGAAAATAAAACTGCCAGCTTAGTTAATACATATTTTATGCATTATAACTTTATCACTGAATAATTAAATTGTATACCAATGAGGCATACTAACTCTTGAAAAATCTATATTCTGATGCTATACTAAGAGTTTTCTTAAGATAAATTAAATCAGAAAAGGGTGAAAACAATTTCAAAATGACCCAAAGCTTCAGTCCACACACGTTGTTTGAAAACAAAGTTTTTCAATGGTAAGGCAAACAACAAAATGTATCAAGAAATGACTTAATCAAAAAAGGCCATTTCTTTCTCAGTGCTTGACTCCATTAGTCTTATTGGCCAACCATGGACATATGTATATATTTTCAGTGTATGTGTAAGAGTCAAAGATTTCCTTGGAGATGTCAGTTTTGTCGAAAATGCAGATACAGTAATTTTGATGCCAAAAATGATATCAAATTTGCTTTCCCCACAAAAATTTTGGATTTGGTCCTTGATTTATCAAAAGCAGAGACCTTTGTGAGAAGTGAATGACTCAAATTGGTTAGCCCACCAAATCTGGGCTTAAATAAAACAGAAAGTTATAATACTTTATTTGAGCTTTTTTTTTTATAGAAACCGTATGTATGACTTTCACTTTCTAGAAAGTGGTTTTCTCTTGAACACACATCAGAACCATTCATCATAATATAATTGCAAGTTGTCAGTCAGGGCCGCACCCTTCACTTTGTGGCAAACCGCCAACACATCTGTCAGAAGCACTCATAAGCTTCCGTGTGTTATTGTAATCCTCTACAAAGAGAACAAGCTCATTCACCGATTTCACATTTTCCAAACAAAACAATGTCTTCTTAAAACCCAATCCAAATCAAATTGTGTTTCCCTACAGACCATGAGCTACTTTCTCACTGAATGACTGATGGCACCAGTAGTTAAAGGGAATCATATCATCTTGTATACAGTTGAATTACTTTTGTGCTACACATGCATTTTTAAAAACAAAGAAAGGTGTTCATATTGTATGGTTATATGTCTAAATATTCAACACGCATATACAAGGGACACTGTAATAACATAAATAACATACTATTTCAATAAATTCATTTGCCTTAATCATCTTTTTATCATGTAAATACTACATATTGATAGAAACCAAATCCATTTTAGTTAAGAACAAAATGTACCCTGGAGTTATAGCAGATCAGTACAACTGTCATTAATTTAAATCATCCCTACAATCTGAAAGAGTCAGCTCTCAACAAAGTAGGACAGTAGAAAGAGGATAAACTTCCTTGCAGCTACACAAGAGTTAAATAAAGAGAGTTTTTCTATTCACTCTATATATCTACCCTTCCAAAGAAGTTTCCAAGTATCAGAAGTAAAGTCTAAAACTTTATTACCAACAGAATAAATCCCTTAAAAAAAAATTGGATCCAATATGTCAAATGTTCACAAGTCATAACTTTTCAAATGGATTTTGGTCGTGTATGTGTCACATGTATGTGTATGGTCATTGCTACCCTGCCTGCATGCTCTCTCTCTCTCAGTAACAGAGACCCCAAAATGCTATGTCAAAGAAGCTTTTGTACCTTTATTTGAATGAAAGACACATGAATTACTATTGAGGATATGGGCATTTTTCCCACAAGATAGAGCATAGAGCAATCTTTACAAAGACACACATAAATATTTATATCCACACGTTATATATAGATGTATTTCATTTTTCCTACTGTATTTGTCAGACAAAATCAAAGCTTTCAAGAATAGTGGAAGTGATGGAAACAAAATCTCCAAACCTAGTAAAACTTTGTTGATTCTTAGTAATCAATAACATACATATTTAATAGACCCTATGATGACTATAAAACAGATTCCATATTAATATCTGTTAATATAGTACTTAAGACAGGCAAGTGATTTCAACACTTTATATTATTTAAGTTTCATTTAATGTGTCATTTAATGTTGTCACCTAGGTAATCACATCCCAATATTATAAAAGATTCAAAGAGGTTAAGTGACTTTCCCATGATGATACACCAACCCAAATTCCTATTTTCAGATTCTAAAAAAGTCATGGTTTTATTATGTGTATTTTCACTGAGTTATATGAACACACAAATATAAACGTTAATATACAAGCAAGTTACATAATATTTAGACAAGTTATATACACAAGTTATTATAAATAAAATCACATATATATAAAATCATATACATATATATATATACACACACCCTTTTACTAAAAAGGACAATACAGATTTAGGAAATTCAGGACATACAGTAGCTGCAAGAAAAAATATTTAATTTGGGATACCTTCTCTCATGAATCTCAGTAAGTTTACCAATATATTTTCATATATTCATTTCTCAGTCAAATACAGAGTCATGAAACTCAAATAAAATGCCTTATATCTGTTCCCTTCCATTGGGGTGAGAAGACGCAATCAAATAATTCTTTTACTAAATATTATAAAATAATAATAACAAATATGTATTTGATAAAAGGATAATGAAACCATGCCTGCCAGTCTTTATTGGAAAGAGATACAGATATTCATTCATTTTACTTTTCATCAAGAAAGTAGTAAGTTTTCTGGAATCAAAATAAAGTTTATTTTTAAAATGTTTATAAGCTTAATTATTGGAACATTACATATACAATGAATGTGGAGTAGAGATTAATACAGGAATTTCTCGAATATGCAAAGTAACTCTATCAAACTGGTCAGCTATAACTGTTTCTTGATACCCACTAACTTTTTAAAATTTTTAAGCCCATTTTTAAATAGTAGTTAAAAAAACACATTTCCATAAGAAGAACATTTGATCCTGAACAGTTTTTGAAAGTCTATTTGCCATTTTAAAGATACATAATTCATTATTATTGAATTATATTTATTATTAAACCATAGCAAAAATAGGTATGAATTTGCAGGTTATCTAAAGGAATTTCAAACTAAATATCAATTGTCAAAATATGTATACATCAAAAAACTATACATTTTGACAATCCATGACTACTTTATCAGCTATGAAAATTAAAAATATTTTTAAACCACAGTTTTAAAATTAATGTTCTTACTACTTGAAGTGTGATTATACATGCACACATCTATTTGCCCAATATTTCGCCAAGATATTAAATACAACTCTATAATTGCCCATATTAAAAATGGGAGAATCAAAATTTATTTAATCAAAGAGAAAAAGGGAGCCCTATGAGATGTGTGTGTATATATATATTTGTAAATTATATATAATTTGTATATATTATATATATTATATACATATTATATATTATATACATATATTATATATATATGACTTTGCTGAGGGTCAAAGTCAAATATAAAAATGAAAACATTTATTTTGGTGCCACCCAGTTCATAGCAATTGAATGGCAATATCCAAACCACATTTCAAGTAGTAGATGACTCAAATAGTATTCATGCAAGAAACAGGCTGTTTTTACTATCTATAAACAAGAAAATCTGACAGCCTACTTTTAAAAAATAAATTGATTAAAAATATTAAAATAGAAATATAATATCAAAAATATCACATAGAATTCTTGAATGCTTTTGTAATAAAAAGTAGATGATTTTATGTTGTACAATAAAAGTGCTCAAGATAATTATGTTCAAAAGGTGAAACAATAAATTATCCCAAATAAGTTACCTCTAGATAGTTTATCAGAAAATAATTTTCTTTAAACCATAATTTTCAAAAGAAATCAGAAACACACACATACATAAACACACAACACTAACATAAGAAAACCCTTTGTAAAACACTAAAAGATTACTTCTGTGGCTTTAATTTTATTTCAATTAAAGCTGCTAAAACTTATTAAGAACATTTTTATTTCTATTTTGTGTTATTAAGCACTACATAGCAAAAGAAATTATCTCAAGTGAAGGACATAAACAAACCTATAACAAAGAATGATTATATTTGCCATATTTTCTTGTTATGTCAGAAAGGAAACTCTATTCAATGCTGCTAATGTTCTACAATTTCAGTTACTTTTTAAAAAGTTCTCTAGATTTATGCTATTCTCCTTTAAGCAGTTATGGTTTAAAACAACTAAGGTACCCCTGAAATCTTGAAAGAAAGACTTGCTGAAAAATATAAAAGATGACCAAATTCAGAGTATCATTATGCACAGTTTCTAATATTGACATTTAAATAATGTGCTTATGCTATTAATAATGAGATAAAATATTCTTTCTTCTTACATTAATATTTAGCAGGAAAGAAGTGTTATTTTCAACCCTAAAATGTTAACTCCATTTACCTAAGACTACAGATACCTTCTCTCTCAAGTCTACCAAGCTGCTTCTGATATCTCTTGATAGAGAACTGGGTGTTCATGCTAATCAAATAATCTAACTAAAAGAGTTACTATATTAGTACATGGGCTATTAATTTTCATAGAGTTTATGTTATTTGCTACTGAACATAATTTAGTTTGTATTGACTCAGGAATTATTTAATAATTTGCAAATGTTATTGTCATTTGTCAATAGGCAAAAATATCTGTTGAAAGAGTGTTCTGACAGAGTACAAGTAAACCTAGTGTTACTGTATGTGAATATAGAATATTTTCAATCTTACACACTTCAAAGATGTTTTAGTTCTCATACCCTTTACTCTACATTTCCCTTCTTATTCATGCTTCTATTATAGAGTTTAATATTTTATATTAATATAACCTTTTATATTCACTCCCCAATGGATATTTGTTGACCACCTTTTATTTTCCAGGCAATATGCTAGGTTCTGGAAAGAAAAACGTGAATTAAACAAATACGGTGCCCTTCCCTGGTTGAGCATCAGTTTATTAGGGAATACAGGCACATCATCAAGCAAACGCAAACGTGTTTTAGAAGTACTGTGATCCAGGAAGTGTGGGTGCGATAGAAACCCATGTGTGTTAATCTACTCTTACATTCATACCAAACCCACCTGCTACTATTTCCCTTGTGAGCCTCTTCTGGTAAAGCTGTATTTTATTCTAATTCTTGTCCCATGTGCCTATCACTGTGCTCACTTAATCTGCTTGGTGCTTTTAATTATTTTTCAGTAATAATGAAACACATGTCCTAAGCTCTAAACACTTTCTTAACTCTTCTTATTTATGACCATTAGCATATAACTAAGGTACATTAAAAGCATACAGCATATACTTCAGTTGCAAATTAGATTATAAATTATAATTTTTTAGATAAAACAGACTATTTCTAGGCTTTATTGGAAGGGCAGTATAGTCAAGTGAGCCTGACTGGACAGCAGATGAAACAAACCTGCCAGTTTTCTTTCATTAAATATAAAAAACAAAATAAATGACATTAAATTCTCAAATAACTAGACTACAATAAACATAATGCTAATTAACTGAATGTTTTAATATTAAACTGATAGAAATAATAATTGTAAAAAATATTTTTAAGGCAGGTGCAGTGGCTCACACCTATAATTCCAGCACTTTGGGAGGCCAAAGCAGGGGGATCATCTGAGGTCAGGAGTTCAAGACCAGCCTGATCAACATGAAGAAACCCCGTCTCTACCAAAAAGACAAAAAATTAGCTGGGTGTGGTGGCGCATGCCTGTAATCCCAGCTACTGGGGAGGCTGAAACAGGAGAATCACTTGAACCTGGGAGGCGGAGGCTGCAGTGAGTCGAGATCGCACCATTGCACTCCAGCCTGAGCAACAAGAGCAAAACTCCATATATTAGAAGGAATTAAAAAATTTTTAAATGTCAGGGTGTTTTTCAACATGCCAGTGACTGTCACTGTACTTGATATACAACAAGAGCTCAATAAATGTCTGTGAACGAATGAAGAATTCACTCAATTTTCTATACTTCCTATTATGCTGTATCCTATGATAATCACAAAGACTCAGAGATACTTCTGAGACGTTGCCTGATCCTAAATCAATAAAAGCTATTTCAGTTATATTACCAATACAAATGTGCTATGGCAGGAAAACCACCTAAAGTTTCTGTAAATGTTTTCAATTGGTATGGAAACACATGAGTCTTCTGATGAACCCTCAAATATAATATATATTTGTTTGTATTTTCCATTGTTAGAATTTCCCAAGAGAATAAATATTTGGCATAGAAAAATAAAATGGATGTGTTTCTATTATATGCCTTATAAAATGATAAGATACATTGTTCCAATGTAAAAAGTACTCACAATTTCAGGAAACTGAGCTTCTTGAAATAAAGCATAAGATCATGATTTTTAAAGCCATATAAAATGAATATCCAGTTGTTGTATTATTTCATGCCACTGGAGAGGATTTCCTTCTCAAATAAGAGAATGTCTTTTACAGATTTCCAGGGTCCACAGTGATGTTCAGAATAAGCTGCTAGATAAAAGAATCTCAGTGTGTACTGGGGTCTATGCAACGTAGTTTTGTGTCTAAGCAATGACTAATGTCATTGCTTAAAAAGTCTACTGAAGTTTTAATCACTGCTGCTGACTTCCCAACAGGCACACCTGGCAGCAAGAAATTCTTAGTACATATCAAGAAGAAGAGGAATGTTCCTGGACATTCTATTTACTAAACTGCAGGCCAAATTATCTTAAGATATTACTAATATATAACTAACAGATACAGCATATCCTTCAATTCATATTCAGTATATATATGCTATATGCTCCCTCTATATAGCATATACTTCAGTATAACTAAGATATCTTTTAATATGATGATCACTGTGTTCAATGAGTTATTTATGAGCCACATGAATTTTTATGTATAGTGCTGTCTTATAAAAAGGAAATGCTGGCAGACATATTTTGGAAAATTGTGCTTTTACCATTCTCTTCTATTTCGGTACCCTTTGCTTATTTTCTATCTTTCAATTATTGCAGTCCCGTGCTCATGTTTCATATAAGGAATATAAATTTAAACTATTAATATCTGTTAAATAATAGTAGCAGAAATTTGGGTTTATTTTCTTATTTTTGACATATTTCATGATTTATATTTTTAATCAAACTTTAATCAAAAAAGTGGTAGAATAGATGAAATATTTATGATTGTTTAAGCTAGATGATAGGTCCATAAGGGTTCATCATACTATTCTCTCTACTTTTGTGTAGGATTGAAAATTTTTCTACCATAAAGGTTTTTTTTAACAGAAAAAGTTTGTTATGAAAAATGCTAGAAAAAAATTTAAATTTGACAGTTTTTTCAAAACAACATGAAAACACAAATATATTTTCTTGTTGCTGTTATTCACATGGTTATGTAGATGAATCCATGAAATGTAAAATTGTTGTTCTGATGAAAAGAATCACTCAAGAGAAGAACAATAGTTTATTTGATTAGGTATTTGGGGGCAAAGAGTCATGCTATGTTGTGCTATCCCATCTATTCCCGTTAGTCTCTCCTTTTAATCTCTCTGTCTTGTCTCTCTCTCTCTCTTTCTGTGTGTGTGTGTGTGTCTCTCTCTCTCTCTCTCACACACACACACACACACACACACGCTTCTCCTATACTGACTACTACTATCTTTAAAGAACCTCCTCATACCCTGAAGACATTAACAATGGTCAAGTAAAGTACAGGCCAACTGAGTTCATGCAATCCTAATGAGCCTGTAATGCAAGTTAGCCTAAATTTTTACTCCAGCTCCCCCTTTACCAGCTATGCAATACATTAATCATTAATGTCCTCATTTCTAGAATAACATAAGAATGTCTGTCCTTCCTTACACTCAAAATTTTTATGAGACTGAAATAAGGCATGCAAAAGCCCTTTGCAAACTGTAAACTATGTACGATTAGAGTATTATTAACTTAACAAAGACCCAGAGAATTCCTGGTATACTCATTTATACAACAAAGTCAAGCCATTACACATTTGACCCCACACTGGGAAGCTTTGTCAGGCCTTGGGTACTGTCAGGTGATTCCTAAGTTTCCCACTGACTCCAAAATAGTGAGCAGGGAAGAAGAAAGATGGGTTGTAAATGAAATGTAAAATATATTTAAGCTCACGTTCATTTAATCTGCCTTTAAAAAAAGAGAAGGGTGGAATTCAGCCAAGCTTCCTAGCAACAGTGTCTCCCACCTTCATATATATCCTTCAGGCTTTGCACTGCCTTTCATACTTTACAGGCACACTGGCTATTCATTAACTTGATTTCACCCGAAAAATGTTCAAGAGACGGGGTAGAGAAAAGGCAGGAGTACAGTGTGATTTCCCAAGGGTCCAATATTCCCTGGAAATAACCCCGATTCAGAAGATTTTCTTCCCATCATACACAATTTCTTCAAACCCTTGCTCAACTCAAGATTATGTTAAGGCCTGGTCTTTCAACATATTTGAATTTATAGTTATCCTACTCTGGATCAGCCACCTAAATACTTTATTCAACTTCTGTCCACATGACCTGGTGAACCTGCTCTTTTGACATGCTTTATAGTCTCATTTTTACCATTTCCGTCGGTTTGTGGGCTTCATGTTTGTTTACAAGGGCATTAGATATACTAAACTAAGTGGAGAAAGCAGATATGTTCTAAAGCTAGAATTTTCTTCAAACCACTGAAATGCTAAACATTGCTACATTCATACATACTTTTTAGTAAGATATTTTAGAGCCCAGTCATTCATTTTATTAAATATTCTAACATTTATGGGGGACATACTATTAATATATACAAGCCTATGAGGGTTTGTCAATGACATACCAGATAGTGAAGTTTCATAATAGTTCAGTTACCAAAAAGTACACCTTTGATTTCTCAGTACTATATGATGCCTCTACGTAGAAGTTATCCTTGGACAAAGAGAAAGTATTTTATATAATACTTTCATTTCCAGAACACATCCAGGGATTTACAGTCCTGATTTGTCTCAAACTTATTTCTTAGTCTCTATTAAACAAATCATATTTAACATAAATATATCCAGAATACAATTTTTCACAAATTAAAACGAAAGCTAATTTCTGACCTTTGGTTTTTAAAATTCTAATCCACAAACTGATAATTATTCAAATGTCATCTAAAATAATATAATGATCATTCTGGGCACAAGATGTCCTCGTATTAATGAATTTATTGAGAGAAAAAAGTAAGTAATGGCACCAAAACAAATGGCAAGAATTAAAACAAAAATTTTAATTTACCAAGAAAAAAATTTTCCATTAGCTATTTGTATAGTTAAAAACAATTATTACTCCCTACTAAAATCAGTTACATGAAGTAAGGTTAAGATTTTTCTTAACAGTTTTAAACAAGATGACCTATTAGAGAATAAAATTGACTTAATTTCATACAACTCCCAGGTTGTATGAATGGAAATCAAGGTGCAGGATATGTGACTAAATCTGTGCATATGAAGTAACTGACAAGTTTGGCATACTTTGGTAGCTTCCATAACCTACTCTTTGAGCATGACTATCTTAGGATTTTCATCTTTTAAATAGCTAAGGTTTTCAGCAGGCAGTAAATAATGAGCGTTCAAAAAGACCGGGGGTATCTCACTTTTATCTTTCTAATCAAGTCAGATTGCTATGCCTAAAGACATTTTCCCTCTTTAACTTAAAGAAATGAACACGTCAGATTAGATAAACCAGACAGCTGCTAACAAAAAACCTAGGTGTGCCTTTTAATTTACTAAAGCCCAGATGCATCCAAATCAAAGAATAAAAAGAGCACATAAATGACAAACTCCTAGAAAACTTTCTAGGTGCATCTGGACTTCATTCGCAGCCTATCAATTCTGTGTCTGACAAACCAGTTCGGGATTTAAATCTCTGTAAGGAATAAAAGCAGAAGCTGATTGGCCCAGAGTAAAATGTGGTTTATCACGGGCCTAAAGTCCACCTGAATACACTACAATGCTATGTCCTAAAGAATGCCAATACTCATCTTTAAGAAAAAAATACAGTGATGAAAATGGACTTCATGTATTGCTGCAATGGTTCTACTGGGAGCTGAAGTTTAATTAAGATGATTAGATATAAAGTCTTTTAACCAAAAGTCTTTTAACAAGCATTATTTTAATAAAGCAAAAAATCTGAAATTTCCTACACCTGCAATGATTTCCAAGTTTCCATTTCAATTGCCAAATTCACTGTACTTGTTTCAGTTACTACCCTCAGAATGGAGTTAAGTCAACCCAGATGTACTGCCTCTCAGACTATCAAGAAAGTGTCTTCCTCTAGGGCCATGAATCTTCATTTCTTCTAACAAACACAACCAAAGCACAATAAGATCGCTAAAAAATCTGATGAAAATAAACAGCTCAAAACCAAAGAGTAAATAAAATAGCTTTCAAGTTTTCTTAGTTGGTGAATTATTTCCATCTGAAACCTATGAAATCATCCATTTTATGACACTTTTAATAGTAATATTTGGGGCTATTAGCGTGATAAACTTCTCACCTATTCATCTTTTACTTCTAAAAATCTGCTCGTCTTATGACTAACACCTTGGCATTCAAACAAATACTATGCTGAGACAGAAAAAAATAAAACCTGTATAAATGACAGAGTGTTCAACCATGAACACATTGTCTTTTATGAATATTATAATCACAGAATCAATAAGCCTACAAAGAAAAAACAGGACACAAAACGTGTTTTGTCATTTCTGACGAAGTTATAAAAACAACAGACATTCAATATGCCAAGTGTTCTTCAATCCTTCATAATCATAGCCTTATTGAAGTGAGGACAAAAAGGGTCTAATTGCATAGGAGCAATCTCAATGTAATAGGTTATACACCCAGGCACTGCTGCACAATACAACAAAAACAACGTTCCCTGTGTATAGCAGAATGTCATCTCTCATTTTCAGGCAATTACCTTCTTTCTTGTCAACAGTTTTAATAACCTCCATCATCTCTAAAAGACTTTTGCTTCAGTTAAATAATTTTCAGCTTTTTAATATGCAAATGTGCTTGTTCATATGCATGGGTGAAGTGGCACTGCTACTTGAAATGTGTCAGTACATTGTGGAGCACCTGCACCTCGGGGAAGCTTGATTTAATTGACACCTAATACTATTCATTATTCCACTTAGTGAGCAACTCCTATTAGTCACCTGTAGGTTTTCCTATAAGCAGTGCTTTGACCACCAATAAAAATATGAATATTTCTATAAATAGAATGTCCATATTTAGTAAATGGGGTTCACTACTGTCAGAGCTTTGGGAGGAGATAGGGGGATGATATGGAATCTATAGTTTTTTCAGCAAGTAATTTATAAACTTCTTCTCATTTTTCTATAAATTTATACATATATATGAGGAGTTGTGCTGTCTGGTAAACACAAGATGCTGTTTTCTTTTATGTGGCTCAATAAGTAATATCCTGCTCAATAGAATGAATGAATAAATAAATAAATAAATACATAAATAAATAAATGGATGAAAAGAAGGATGGATGAATAGATGGATGGATGAAAGAATGAATAAACAAACAAACCAACCTACCTTGCAGAATACACCATTACGTTTCGGTTTTTTGTTATTTTTTTGTGTGTGCTTCAGTAGGGTGTTCTCAATTCTAATGGCTCCAGCCTAAAGATGCTATTTAAACTGAGTTATTTACCATAATATAGGACCTACATATGCCACAAAGTTAAGAGACAAAAGCAGAATTTTGTCAATAAACAAATATTTACTGATGTCATCTTCTTAGGTAAATTAATGGCTAAAATAATACTATTGTGAGGCATGTGGGTACACATTTTAAATGACTTCAAAATATCAGCAGGGAGAATTATAACACATATGGGATTTTGTGTATTTATTGGTATTAATGTAATAAACATGTACTGTAAATGATTACAACTTAAGTCTATTAGTCTTTCTTGCTTTTATGAAAATGGAAGGATTAACAATGGAGAGTATGTGCAGGCTTAATATTGGGGATGTTTCTTTACCACATGGTCTGTGACCTTATCATTCAGGCCACATTTCTTTCTGGCATTAAGGCATTTGTTAGTCCCAGAGGCTTAAACTACAGATGTTTAACATCCTGCTTATGGGCAGATCATCTGGAATATAAAGTGAGAAATCTATACTACTTATTAGTATATATTATGAGTGTAACAGAGATTTAATAGCCCATTCAAACAAGATTAGTGAAACCATAGCTCAGGAAAGGAAAAGTATCATCTTAACTCAGATATGTTATCAAACCTGTGGGGAAAAACAAAGAAGAACTGAAAGTATATTTTCAGCTGGAATATGTTTTAGGACATCAAAAGAAATTGCCACTAATTAATGTTGTTTATATAATAGTATAAGAAACATTTATTATATCCTTCAGTGTAAACTTAAAACCTTTTTGTGGAAAGGGGATTTATAAGTAAGGTGGTAATCTGGTGCTTTGGAAGGCTTATCTACAACATACTAAGAGTGATCATAAATCATGTTAATGTCTAGAATCCAAAGAAAAGTGAGGTGATAGTGGGAAAAGATTAAGTTCTCTTAACCCCTAGGTCCAATCATTTCTATAGAATAAGTGAAAAAAAGAAAGCAGTGGTCAACTAGACCTTTGTTGGTATCCCCCAAAATGTAATCTCTAAACTGAAGAATGGCAGCTGGCAGAACAGCTGGTGAATAGGATTAATGTCAGAAGAAAGAAATAAAACTCAACATATGTCCAAGCCTGTGGTGCTGGGACTGAGCATGATTATACCCCGACGGATAGGCTGAATACAGCTGGAAAGTGCCACTGTGCCATGCTTCTCTACCCGACAAGGTCATCGCTAAGAACTACAGCTAATGTCTGAACAGCAAACTCAACTTTGCCTGAAGAACTTGGTAACTGGTACAGAGAGAGGGAACCCAGGTTTTTAACCCTAACCATGCACTGAATAGTTTAACCCCCGTTGCTTAGTTTCCTGTACCACAAAGCAAACCAAAAGACAGATTAGCATTGAATCTAACAGATTGCACTAAAGTAAATATAATTTTTAAATCATTTAAACCGCTTAATCTCATCTCAGTCACATCAAATATTTAGAGCAAACATATTTCCATCTTTCATTTAGAGTTTAAATAGGCACAAAGGAGAAAAAAATCTAATAAAATATCTAACAGTAGATACGTTTTTGTAAATTGTCAATGTTTTTCCAAAGTTAACATTTTGAAATTACTGAATCACAATTAGCAAAAATATTTTAAAGCAGTTTTTTATAATACAGCCATCATATTCTCACACAGAATAATATGAGAAAGTTCTATCTTCCTACCCTATCCCCATGATGTAGTTGGCCCACTGTAGCCTTTTGTAATAGTAGATGAGAGACACCGGAATTTAACTGTTGGAACTAGTTAAACAGTGATAAACAGCAACCACGTGGACATTACAGATAGATGAGAAAAGACTTTGTTATTTATAGAAACTTAGGCAGCATAAATTCTATTCAATTGTTTCCTTATTAAACAACTACTGTAAACATTTTAAAAAGAGATCAGTAATCATTTCTAAGAGAGCACTGCCCTACTTGTTTCTGACATTTATTTCCTTCAGATGCCAGAGCTAACTTGAGCTCAACAAGCAGATTATCAGAGGCAACAAATCACCTTCCCATCTAAAAACAGCTAGCACTCTCACTGCATTCTTTTGGCAACACAACCTTAAGTAGGGGTAGGAGTGGGGAGAGGGAGTTAGAGAATTGTATTACCAAAGAAAAGAATAGAGATGTGACTCTTACAGGTCTAAGCACAGTTCCACACTCTCAAGGGAAATTTATGTGAAATTACAATCAACCAACAAAAATCTACCTAAATAGCCACTCTCTGAAGACATTACATTTTATTTCTTACATCCAAGATTAGTACTTGGAGATCACCACGGTGAGAGATGACCAGGCTTTCTATCTCCTCTGCTTGCATTGTTCTGAGGCTGTCAAAAACCCAGAGCAGGATTATTGTCTACAGTCAAAAGTAAACTTCTCACCACCTTGCTTATTTTCTTTTTCTCTTTCTACACATAAACTAATTACTAGCTTATATATGCATTATGGTAGCATCAATTTTTTAAAAAGCTCTAGAAATTAGGAAACAAAATTTTAGAAGTTTTAGGTAAGCATGCTAATGCTTTGAAATTCAAGGGGCCAATCATGCTTATTTTCT
Source organism: Mandrillus leucophaeus (assembly GCF_000951045.1). Lineage (NCBI taxonomy): Eukaryota > Metazoa > Chordata > Mammalia > Primates > Cercopithecidae > Mandrillus > Mandrillus leucophaeus. The sequence continues at coordinate 215,662 of NW_012106463.1, read as the reverse complement.
TTCTTAAATGATTTTCAAATAAGCATGGCCAAATTTATGAGAGAGGGGCTTCTTACCAGGTAAGATACTCAATGGACCTTTCTAATGACATTTCAGATAATTCATCAGGTGAGAAAAATTGCCATATATCATCATTAATTGCCATATATCATCATTAATGTAATAAACAGTAAATGCTTACTACATTAATACCGGGAATTATTATTTTTCAGTCTTGAGCTTCATTTTGTGTACATGCCAGCTTTTACTTAGATCTAGGAGTAAGTGGCAATTTTCAATGCCTGTGGGCAGTTGGACATCTTTATTTTATTTCTAAATTTTTACTGACATTTTAAAAGTTTCCTTGGTATTTGGAATTTTTAAAACGTTAATCTGGTGTGGTTTATAGCTCAATGAAATCTCAAATCATCCTTCATTAAGTGTTTAACACTAAGGAAATAGTCACTATTTCTGGAAAACTCAAATGCTAGAAAAATCTATGTATAGTCCAAATAAATATTTAAATGAAGTTGCCAGTTTTAATGCTGTTATAATGGCTACTACCAACCATTTTATAAAATTCCAAGATTGCATGCTTTGAAGTTTAATGACACTCAACATTTTCTAGACTCTTTAAACACTGAAAAAAATGTTTTTATTTGTCATTACAGGATATGGAACGTAACCTCCATAGCTTATTAATGTCTTCTGAATTGTTTAAGGGGATTTAAAGATATGAGTTAAAAGAATTTCATAATCTTAATTTCAATTTCTCCTTTTCATTTAATAGTAGACATTCATTAGGACCCACACACTGTAATAAATTATAATAATTTCAAACAAGAATTAAATTACTAGGTACCTAGTGAAAGAGCCATTTTTTCTTAGGTACCCTGTAATCTAACTGTCAGATTTAAAATCTATTCCCAATCAACTCTTCACAACATTCACATTTATTCATCTATGTTAAATTAATAAAAGGTGTGAATAATACTGACAAAATTGATCATTATTGTTCATGTAGATTTAGAAAATTATAAGGTAATCTAAACTGTAAAAGGAATTGAGAGAAACTATTAAGGTTCTTATAAATAAATTCATCCTATGCTATTTTTTCAAATCAAGACTGAAAGTTCTACGAGACTTATTTAAATTGACTATACAAGGTATTTGATAAATTGTGCATTTTTAGAGCATAAACCATTTTCATTATTTTTGACAAATACCAGTACAAAGACTCTACTATAGCATTAGGGTTCAACAAATACTTTAGGAAGCTATGCCAAAATGATGTTGCGAGGTAAAACCTAATAGCAATCTGAGACAGTTTATAGCAGTTTGATGAAGAAAAGGTACAATCACAAGGGAACATCAAAAACAGATAGCCATCCAGAAATAAATACCACCCCCCTCATCTTTCCTGTAGATATAGTAATGGAGGTATAATTCTTACCTGGACTACAAAAGAGAAATACAATTCTATTGACTAATGTCCCAAAACAGAACTCCCTTTACAAAACAAGTTTGCACACTTACTATATTTCCTACCATCTAACCTTGCTGACCCCTTCCTCTTTAACTGGCATCCCTGAAGATAAAGTAAAGCATGTCAACATCTGTTCCCATTCACACCGATTTTAATTTACCAAAAGAGCTTTGCTATTTTCAGAGCAGACTCCAGAGCACAATGACAGATTTAGGGCCTTTAGTGGGGTTGCATTTCTAGTGTGTCAGCATTTCCTACTCACTAAGAGTAAATTCCAGGGGGTCACAACAAAGGAATAGCTGAAATTCAAACTTCATTATAGAGATTTTTCCCACCCTTACTTATTTCATCACAACTTAAACTACCAACATGCTATCCTACTTAGTGAGGCATCATTGGTGCTACACAGTAATTGGACTAAAATTATCTAGTCCTGGGGCAAAGATGAAGGTCCTTTAGGCCCTTCCTATGGAGTTACACATACATAATTACCTCTTCCAGAACTTTATATCTGACTGAAATTTAATCACCATAATATAACATTTTTATAACTCTTTAAATTTGTAAAATAGTATATGCTTTTTAAAACACTTCCACATCCTTAATGTATGTTTCATAATTCGATTATAAGTACTGAGTTTTAAGTCACAATTATTCTTTCCAACCTAAGAATTCCATAGTTATGTGTTTTTTTAATACCATGCTTTACTCAGACATTTTAAATGTGTATAAAGAAAGTCACTCTCACAACACCCCAGTTTCTCTAGATAATTCAGTTTTTAAGACACAATATAAAGAGCAACTTGGAGAAACAATGCACAAGTTGTGTTGTAATCAAATAACAACTAAGACATGAGCAGCTGAGCAGAAGGAAGATGGGCAACGGAATGCTGTACAGCAATCAGCACTGTTGACTAATCAGAATTTGAGACACTAGAAGGTAATAAGGGTATTATAAAGAATGGCTTATTGAAGGAGCAGCTGTTTATGTGTAGCTCACTGTTTAAATGAGTTCCACTAGATTGCCATGGTATGTTTTGGTGAAAATGTTTAACTCCTTTTAAAATGATCATTAGAGAAGAAACGGCAAGTGGCAAGTTTGGAGATATCAAAACACCAACTAAGATTTAACAGCTTTAGAACAGTTATCTGGGTGGTTTGAAAATGGTAGGAAATGCCCATTTCAACGACCTTTTAAGTCAAAACTACTTGGGTACTCATTCTTCTCTTAAAAACCTTAGAAGTTAGGTCTATTCCACTATCACTACTGGGTAATGTTATGGGCACAAAGATGAGGCAGAAATATAATAGGGGAATCTTCAGAGGATAAGAAAAAGAAAAGGCAGAGTAAAAATGCCCATCAGGACAGCCACAAATTAAAGAGACTGCCTTCGAATTTAAAATGTGTCCAAAATCTCAATAAGCAGAAGGAATTAGATCCTGAATTGTATTTCAAAATAAAGTTTTAAAGATTTTTGGCTTAAAATATAATACAAAAACCACTCTCCTACATTGACTTACAAGGAGTAAATAATTTTTAAAATAGATGAGAGAATGCAAAATAACATTTAATTAACTAATGTCACTTTCACAAAGCAATAATCATCTTATTCAAAACTATTTGTCATACAGTTGTGTTGGCTTTGTAATTGGATTGATTTACAGTTTTGTATTCCTTACTTTCACCCAAAATGCAATTCTCTATTGTTTCTTCTGCTCCACAAAAAAAAAAATCCATAAATTACAACATAAAGGCACCAAATAATACTTCACTGAATTTATCATAATATAGTATTATGAATATTTCATTTTGACAAGTGTTCGGTAATATTTTTAAGCAGTCAGCAAGCAGTCGAAACTCTGCTATCTTTTGTAACAGTTCACATGTCAAACTGGCAAAGTGCCCATATTGTAAGGCAGAAAAAAAAATCTATTTAATGTCTGCCCCACAAGGCAACATGAGGTTTGATTGGCAGAAAGCAGAGAGTGGCTTTTGATCATGTGTCCTAACAAGCAGTTCCAGCTCCTGTCTTTTCAGCTGATGGGCTCCACATTACCCATTCAAACAGAAATGACAGACCACTGCACTACTCTCTGGTTCTAGTCACACGCAGTGGGAGCTATGCTGGAGACAGAGTCACTGATTAAATATATCACTTTTTCAAGACAAGCAGGTTGTCTGAATCAAAGTTGGACAGAATAGACTCAACATTATTAAAAGGGGATATAAAACTGAGATTGAGTGATGTTCAGCCAGTTTGCACAGCCTCAGGGATTCCCAAGCTGACAGGGGGAATAAGGAACAGCAGAACTCATAAAACAGGGTCAGAAATTAGCTGTGACACCTTGGCTATTTTCCCAACACTTTAGGACCACTGGGTTTCAAAATTCTGGAGTCTCTTTTTCACTTTTTTATTTTCTTTTTCTTTAAATGAATTCAGTAGAGGGAGAAAAACACTTAAAAGCATGATTACTGCAGTTTGTCAATTATAGTCTTAAAGGGAATAAAATACTGGATGCAAACCCTTTGCATCTTATTTTAAAATATACTAATATACGTTCTTCTAACTGGGACCCTTATTTTAAAATTTTATTCCACTTATTGGTTTGGAATTATAGTGTAACTTTAAAATCCAGGAGTACTAGTCATAGAAATTATACAGTTAAAAATTGTTTGTGTCCTGACAACCAGAGGGCTAGCCAAGTTCTAGTTATCATAGATAACCATCCTATTTTCTTTGCTATAGAATGCATATTATTTAAACCTTTTGCTTAAAATATACTTAAAGACATAAATGTCTAAAATGCATGGAATTTTTCAATACAAACTTGTATTGTCTAAATTTATTCATTTTTTTAGATTCTGAATATAGCCCCTCATAATCTAGAACATATTATCAGCAACCTATGTGATGCAAATAAATAAAATATAAAGTTGTTTCCTGTTTGGAAAAGTAAAAGTAAGTGCCCAAAGAAATAAAAAAGAAAACAACTGTCTAGTCATAGAAACTAAAGAAATAATCTGAAACAAATAATTTTAAGCCAAAAGACACAATTGAATAAATGGTCCATTCCGATGTTATTCTAAAACAGTCCTTCCAAGATATTTTAACTTCTTCTTAACTCTTATATAAAGAGTTAGGTTTACTTATTTCTTTTAGTAACATACTCCAGCTATTCCTTGGAACACTTATGTTCTTGTTATTAGTTTTGGCATCCCTGTAAATATTTAGTAGCAGCCTGCTCATTAGATGTTTAAGATATGATTAAAAGATTAAATATTCCTACCAAGATGAAGATAAGAGTTTTACTATAGAAGAGTAAGGAATTAAGAGTAGTCCTGTAATAAGATACTGAACTAACAGAGAATGAAGAGATACAAGAATTGCATTTGCTGGAATAAGATGGTAAAATTACAAAGAAATGGTGGGTATTAAACCTCTGAAAATCAGCAATATTTTCTTTTATTGTGTTACTCATTTACTTAAATTACTTTAAGTTTCAAAGTTAATTTAACACTAGCTGGTATATATTGGTTAAAGAATGTATCATTTTTCAGATTAATCTTAATACAAATAGTATTTATGTTCCATATACCATAGAATATGTTGTCACTGATAAACAATTCCATATTAATCAAACATGCATTCTATTTACACGAAATAAAGTTACATGTTCTCTAGCTTCTGCACTTCATGTCTTTAAAGATCTTTGAGGATTAAGAAAATGATAATAACAATATATTTTATCCCAAGTGATCACAGGCACAACCAAGCAATTATTTAGAAAGCTGGTTGTTTTCAAAAATGTAAGAAAATTAGCTTGATGAGGCTAATTTGACTCCTTATATGAGCCCAGATTTTTTTATAAAAAACGAGGGAAGAGTGCGAATCTTTGCTGCGAATTGCTTCCCAAAATCTGAAATACAGTAAAGTGGCATTTCATTGTTTTCCCTAAGAACTGGTTAATATTTAACATTCTTTTTTAAAAAAATCACCACATGCCTTTTTATTTAAGACTGGAAGGAAAGAGAATAGGAAATTGTTAAAATGAATAGTCAACTAGGATAGGTAAGAGGAGACAAAATCTGCGTATGTATTGCCAATGTATTAGACTAAGTAAACCTGAGGCTCTCCAAAATATGTTTTTCCCTTTTTACATTCCAGGTGTAAAAAACAACTGTGTATTACCCATGCTTTACCACACAGATCTTTTATATTCTACACCAGGAAAGGCCAAAGAAAGGGGGGACAAATCCACAAAACATTTCGCAACACCATAAAAAAGAATACTTTCTTTTAAAAAAATCCAAAATAATTAATTATTTTAGCCACTATATTATTGCTTACAGTAATACACAGCAATAACATTTACATTGATTGAATTCTGTTTCCTTAATGTGAAATTTGTTTGGGGTTAATTAGCACGGCTGAGGAATAAGCTTAATAATTTTATGTTGTTTACACTGGAGGCAGTTTTCCACGAGCACTGCTCAGGGAGGAAGTGACATCTTCTCATTTCAGACAAAACATGGAGGTGAGGGCAGCTGCTCACTGTGGAATGGAAAGTGAGGCCCTTCGTCTTTCAGCAAGCTTCCCCAGTACTTGGGGTGTCTAATGGCCACAATACAAAGTTGTTCAAATGATTTCTCAGACATGATAAGTTTCTAAACCAAATACTGAGCTGAGCAGGGATTAAATAAAGGACTTATACAAATGGAGAAGGTCCACAATATTAGACATTTTTACTGTCCCTTCCTTAAGAAAAAGCAGCTCTAATTAGTTGTCTTCCTAAAATGCATACCTAGCATTTTTATTATGTATTATAACATTTTGCTCAGAGCTGACATTTTTATTCTGACAAGCACTGTCTGGAGAGCTCTCAATAAATAATACATTGACAATTTTCAGTAAATAAGCAGTGGACACAAATCGTTATCCTTACTTACAGCTGCCCCACTCTAATAGTGCTTTTACAAGTGAGGTGACTATTCAGTCTAATGCAATACTCTCAGTGCTGGAAAGACATTTTCATTCATTACCACGGTCACAAGCACTTAAAGCACTTTTAAGCCCTGTTGCAAAACAGCAGGAATGGCAGAGCAAGTGGGGCTAACGAAAACTAAAGTTCATCACCAGAGAAACCTGCGGCTGTTCACCTTAACAACTAGGAAATTCACTTCTACCTAGGCCACCTCAACACTTTAAGATCTACATGTCTAAGAAGAATACAGGGTTTTCTTTGGCCATTAAATGTTAAGGCCTGTGGGTTTTGTTTTTCACATTAAATTTGGTTCATCATCCAATAATATTTATTAAGCACCCTAGGATAAGACAAGGGATCACTCTATAACCTATGTGCTATACCTTTGATCAAAGTACAGAAACAATATCTGAATCCAGACTAATACATTTGAAACCACACAATACCTTTTCTTTTTTCCCTAATCAACTTTTCTTCCCTAACAATCGCCCCCAACACCATCACTCTAAACTAATCACTAAGCCACTAAGGCAGTCCTGAATTTGATTCTTATTCATTAATTCACATCAATTTGAATATCTAGCAATGTGAGAAACAAACTTATATGAAATAAGACCTAAGAAAGAAAGAATAATAAAATCAATATCTTTTATGAATAATAAAAAGGTAATATCTATTACACCTTGACATATACAGCCCGTAGCGTACTTTCACCCTACTTCTTAATCAAACAAATTTACCCATTATTGAACACTTCTTAGACAATTAACTGATCATGAAGATGGCTAAAAATATGTTACCCAGTCAGAAGTCGATTTCATGCTATCATGTTATATGGCTTGGACTATATATTACAGAACAATATAGTACAGAACTATATCATAGTTCTCAATTGTTGGTGTGCATCTGAAATTGCAGAGAGATTGCTAAAACACAGGTTCCTGGGCCCCATCCCAGAGTTTCTGATTTAGTAGGTCAAGGATGAAGCCCAAGAATTTGCACTTCTAACAAGCTCCCAGGTGATGCCAATGCTACTGACAGTTTGAGAAACACTGGGCTACAAAATTAATTGAGTTCATCTGAACAGATAAGATACACATGACTTATATTGGGGCTAAGTGTATAGTCACTTCCCTTATTTTATATGACTAGAATGATAGATTATGGAGTTTCCACATGTGGACCAAGTTTGATACAACAATGTTCATTGTTGCAACCTGAAAGCAACAATGATAAATTGAAGTGAGTATCTAAGAAAAAAAAATTCAATCCATAAAATGACAAGGAAAGGAGCCAATATCTCTTCTAATACTTCTGTCTGCTAGATGTAGTCCACCTTCATGGAATACTCAAACTCAGTATGTCTAAATGCAAACCTTTTCCCCAAACCTTCTCAACTCTGTATATTCACCATCCTAATAGCCTCACCATTAAATCTCTCAGCTAGATATCTCCCTAACCTCACACCCCACTCCTAATTAGCAACCTCAACTATATCTCAAATAGCTGATTCCTTCTCTCTTCTTCCCCTGCCGTTGCCTTAGTTTAGACTCTGATTAGTACCTGCCTGGACCATTAAAATAGTCTGCTAACAGATTCCCCTGTATTTGCCCTTGCCTTTTTCCAACTGATAGTCAAAATGCCACCAAAGTTACTTTTCTAAAAAAAGTGTTCAATTATGTCAATCATCCTCCAACTTAAAAGTTCTCTACTGCTCCCCACTACCCATAGGATAAAATTCAATTTCTGTAATAATGGCTTCAACATATTTTTCAGTTGTGTCTCCTGTCCTAGTCACACCAAACTTCTTCACATTAATTAAATTCACAGGTTTATTCATACCATGCAACTGTACATGCTGTTCTCTCTACCTGGGATTCCATTATATCTCTTGTTCACTATGATGAGTTTATCAAAATATAGCTCAAATATCAATAAATCCCTCCTTAGATCTAGAAAAATTTATGGTTTCCTCTTCTGTACTTCCACAGCATTTTGTTTTTTGTTTTCTGTTTTTTTTTTTTTTTTTTTTTTGAGACGGAGTCTCACTCTATCACCCAGGCTGTAGTGCAGTGCACGATCTCAGGTCACTGCAACCTTCACTTGCCGGGTTCACATGATTCTCCTGCAACAGCTGCCTGTGTAACTGGGATTACAGGTGTGTACCACCATACCCAGCTAATTTTTGTATATTTAGTAGGGACAGGGTTTTGCCATGTTGGCCAGGCTGGTCTCGCACTCCTGAACTCAAGTGATCTACCTGCCTCGGTCTCCCAAAGTGCTGGGATTACAGGCATGAGACACCACACCTGGCCACCCACAGCACCCAGCCAACACAGCATTTTATAGCTTCTTCTACTATTGCACTTATGATAATTACTTTATTTACATGTGTTTCCTACTAAATTAGGAGCTAGTAAAAAACAATATTTATCTCTGTACATCTTCTTCTATCCTTTTCTCCACTTTTACCTCTCTCCAACCCAGGCCCACTACAATACTGCATGAAAAAGCTTAATAAACGATTATGGAATTAATAAGCATATGTATTTGTGTATTTAAGCACGTATACATATGTTGTTATGCATGTATATATGTATATTTTGTTTAGATGAAGAGGCATTCTCTAAAAATTAGAGCTATTCATCTCCTTTTAATCATAATATTATTTATCTCTCTGAAAACTTTTATAATAAATCAACAGTATTTTAGGTTAATGTATATTATATGCTAAGATCCATAGCAGGCGTTGTGAAGATAGACTAAAGATATGGTACGTGTCCTCAAGAAAATTAAAATCATCTTGTGAGGCAAGATCAATAAATGTAAAATAACAAATACTTTTCGTCTATGTCAAAATCAGTTGAGCATATTTCTGTGGTTTTATCTGTGGATTCTCTAGTATATTCCATTGATATACGTGACTATTTCTCTTCCAATATCACATTGTCTTGATTACTATAGCTGTATAGTATGCCTTAATACAGTATTGGGTAGAATAATTCCTAATAATTTTTTCTTCTTTCTGAAGATTGTCTTAGCTATTCTAGAATATGATCCTTTCTACACAAATTTTAGAATAAGTTTGTCTAGGTATATGAAAGTCTTGCTGGGATTTTGAAGGAATTGCATCAAATATATAGACTATTTGGGGGAAAACTGACATTTTTCCCATGTTGAGTCTCCCAGTACATGAATACAATATGTCTTGTCATATTTTTAGGTCATTTTTCATTTTTGGAATCAGCATTTTGTAACTTCAGCATATAGTTCCTGTACATGTTGTTAAGTGCATTCCTAAGCATATCACTTTATTTGGAGAAAATGTAAATAGTTTTGTGGGGGGTTTCTTTGTTTGTTTGTTGTTTGTTTGTTTGTTTTTGAGACAGAGTCTCGCTCCGTCACTCAGGTTGGAGTAAAGTGGCGCGGTCTCAGCTCACTGCAACATCCACCTCTCAGGTTCAAACATTCTCCTGCCTCAGCCTCTTGAGTAGCTGGGATTACAGGCACCCACCACCATGTCCTGTTAATTTTTGTATTTTTCGTAGAGATGGGATTTCACCATGTTGGCTAGGCTGGTCTCAAACTCCTGATCTCAGATGATCCACCCGCTTTGGTCTTCCAAAGTGCTGGGATATCAGGTGTGAGATACTGTGCCTGGCTAAGTTTTGTGTTTTTAATTTCAGTTTTCATATTTTGCTGTGTTCTGAATTTTGTGTCTCCTCAAAATTTGTACATTGAAACCCAGTACCCAATGTGGTAGTATTAAGAGGTGGTGGTCTTTGAGAAGTTATTAGATCATGAGGGCTCCACCCTCATGAATGGGATTTACGTCCTTATAAAAGAGACCTGAGGGAGTTTGTTTGTGCCTTCCACCATGGGAGGACACAGCAACAAGGCACCATCTGTGAAGCAAAGAGCCCTTACCAGACACCAAATCTGTTGGTGTCTTAATCTTAGACTTCCCAGTCTCCAGAAAATATCAGAGAAGCTAATGCTACACAGAAAGCAACAAAATTATGTTATTTATAAATAACTCAGTTTATGGTATTTTGTTACAGTAGCCTGAATGGACAAAGACATAGGTTCACTGCTATTGTATAGAAATGTGAATGATTTTTAAGTGTTGATCTTAGATCCTGTGACCTTGTTGACTCATTAGTTCTAAGAAGCTGTTTTTTTGTTTTGTTCTGTTTTATTTTGTATTTACATTCCTTGGGATTTTCTATATAGATAATCACATGATTTGCAAAGCAATTCAATGGAGGAAGGTTAGCCTTTTCAACAGATGATGCCACAGCAAATTAGACATCTATAGGCCAAAAGAAATGAGCCTTGACTTAAACCTCACACCTTATACAAAAATTAACTGAAAATGGATTATATACATATACGTAAAGTATAAACATATACATCTTTCAGAAAAAATAGGATAAAATATTTAGAATCTAGGTCTAGGCAAAGTATTCTTAGGCTTGATGTCAATACTTGATCCATACAGTAAAAAATTCCTCAGTTGGACCTCATCAAAATTATAAACTTTCATCTGTGAAAGCCCATGTAAAGAGGACAACAGAGAAGCTAAAGACTGGGAGAAAATATTTGCAAACCATGTATCTATCATAGGACTAGTATTTAGAATAATAAAAACTTTCACAACAGCAAAAATAAAACAATCCAATTAGAAAATAGACTGAAAACATGAAAAGATATTTTACCTACGAGGATACATATATGGCAAACAAACATGTGAAATAATGTTCAACATCATTAGCCATAGGATAAATGCTAATTAACCCTACAGTAAGATATCAGTACACACTTATAAGAACAGTTAAAACAAAAGTGACAAAACCAAATGTTGACCAAGATGCAGAGACGCTGGATCAGTCATACATTGTGGGTGGGAATGTAAAATGGTACAGCTACTCTGAAATATAGTGTGGCAGTTTCCTATAAAATCCAACATACAATATAGCCAACAATCGTACTCTTGGGTACTAATTCCAAATAAATGAAAACTCATGTTATGAAAGCCTGTACACAAACGTTCATAGCAACTTTATTTGTAATAGTCAAAAACTGGAATCTGCACAGATGTCCTTCAACAAGTAAATAGTTAAACATGTGTGATTTATACATATGATGCATACCATGGAATACACTTAGCAAATTTTTAAGTATGAACTTCTTAAACTTTTGTTTTTATTGACACCCATTAATTGGATTGGATGAATCTACAGGGAAGTAAGCTGAGATATTTTTAAGTAAATTCTAAAAAGCTACATACTATATAATTCCATTTATGTACCATCTTTAAGATGGCAAAATGTTAGAAATAAAGAACATATTAGCAGTTGCCAGGGGTTTGGTATAGAAGGTGAGGGATGCTGGTATTGAAGCGAGGTAGGTATGGTTACAAAAGAGCGACACAAGGGATTCTTATGATATTGAAACTGTTCAGTATTTTGACTGTTGTAGTGGATACATGAACCTAAATAGGTGATCTATAGGTGACAAAAATATATAGAACTTAATACACACACCCCCACACAACTGGGTATACTAATGGAGTACAAATGGAGAAACAAGAGTAACATCAGTGGATTATTTCAATGTCAATAATCTGGTTGTGCTATTATACAACAGTTTTCGAAAATATTACCCCTGGGGGAAAGTGGGCAAAATGTACATAGAATCTCTCTGTATTATTTCCTATAGCTTCATGTAAATCCACAATTGTCTCCATAAAAATTTCAATTTAAAAAAGAACAAAGAGCATAATTAGGGTTATAATTTACTGATAAATACAGTGGTATACAGGTTTGAGTATTAATAATTTTAGAGGAGGAGAAATTCACAAGTGCCAGTCAGTAGAAGATTGGATATGATCTGGAATTCTGTACAGAGAAAAACGGATAAATGGAAAATTGAGATAAATAGAGAGAAGACAAAGTTATTCTGGATAGGGGGGATAATGACTAAGCTTGAAGTATGTTGGACTAAAGAATCAACTTCAGCACTGTGCTGACTCAACAGGTAAAAAGCTTGTCCTGAGATACATCCTCAGATTTCTTTTCTTTTTTTCCTGAGACAGAGTCTCACTCTCTCACCAGGCTACAGCGCAGTGGCACTATATTGGTTCACTGTAGCCTCCGCCTCCCGGGTTCAAGCAATTCTCCTGCCTCAGCCTCCTGAGTAGCTGGGACTACAGGTGCACGCCACCACACTCAGTTAATTTTTGTATTTTTAGTAGAGACGGGGTTTCACCATGTTGGCCAGGATGGTCTCATTCTCCTGACCTTGTGATCCACCCGCCTCAGCCTCCCAAAGCGCTGGGGTTACAGGCATGAGACACCACACTCAGTCTACATCCTCAAATTTCTTAATCACAATGCTCGCTAGAGAAAGATTACAAAAGAAATCCAGGAACCAAGTTATAATTATGTGCAGTGTATCTAATATAACTAAGGAATGTCCAAGTTATATGTTTGTGCAAGTGCAAAGGTCCTAAGACATGTTTAAGGAGGAGGGGAGGAGTCCATGGCAGAGAAAAGAGTAAAGTAATATAAAATGGGGCTTGAAAGCCAGAGTAATATGTTAGGATTTTAAGCAACAAATTTTATACTAGGCATAATAGAAATTGATATCATTAGCCAGATACCAATGTTCCAATGCCAATAAAATGCCTACATATTGGGGGAACCCACCCCCGATAGTTAACGTGGGTTCTTTTCTATCTCCCTAAGCATCGGCCGGTCTGAGAAATAAAGGGAAAGAGTATAAAAGAGATAAATGTTAAAGCTGGGTGTCCAGGGGAGACATCACATGTCAGCAGGTTCCATGATGCTCCCTGAGCCATAAAACCAGCAAGTTTTTATTAGTGATTTTTAAAAGGGGATGGAGTGTACAAATAGGGTGTGGGTCACAGAGATCACATGCTTCACAAGGTAATAAAATATCACAAAGCAAATGGAGGCAGAGTGAGATCACAGGACCACAGGACGGGGTGAAATTAAAATTGCAATGACGTTTCAGGCATGCATTGTCATTGATAACATCTTATCAGGAGACAGAGTTTGAGAGCAGACAACCGGTCTGACCAAAATTTATTAGGCGGGAATTTCCTCATCCTAATAAGCCTGGGAGCGCTATAGGAGACCGGGGCTTATTTCATCCCTTTATCTTCGACCATAAAAGACAGCTGCCCCTAAAGTGGCCATTTTAGAGGCCTACCCTCAGGGTTGCATTCTCTTTTTTTCAGGGATGTTCCTTGCTGAGAAAAAGAATTCAGCGATATTTCTCCTATTTGCTTTTGAAAGAAGAGAAATATGGCTCTGTTCCACCCAGCTCACTGACAGTTAGTTTAAGGTTATCTCCCTTGTTCCTTGAACTGTTATCCTGTTCTTTTTTCAAGGTGCCCAGATTTCATATTGTTCAAGCACACATGCTCTACAAACAATCTGTGCAGTTAATGCAATCATCACAGGGTCCTGAGGTGACATACATACTCGTCAGCTTACAAGGATGACAGGATTAAGCGATTAAAGTAAAGACAGGCATAGGAAATCACAAGGGTATTGATTGCGGAAGTGGTAAGTGTCTATGAAATCTTCACAATTTATGTCCAGAGATGGCAGTAAAGACAGGCGTAAGAAATTATAAATGTATTAATTTGGGGAACTAATAAATGTCCATGAAATCTTCACAATTTATGTTCTTCTGCCATGGCTTCAGCTGGTCCCTCCGTTTGGGGTCCCTGACTTCCCACAACAAAAAAACACCAAGAAGAAGCAAAAGGGGCATAATTCTAAATGACTAAAGTTAAATACTGAAGTTCGTGATTTACCTAGAAGTGAGACCACACTTTCTGCTATTAATCAGGGACAAGTCTTAAGAGTTAAATTAAAACCAAGGAATAATTTTTAGGACTTTGTACATTGGGCACACAAGACAGTTTCCTGTCTACCTCTTCTACCTGAAAACAAAGGGAAACAGTTCCAAAACCTGTGGCTTATGCTTTAATTCTTAAATTTTCCATCTTCTCCCTGTCCATAACATAAGCAAAATGTACAAGATAAGAGATATTTCTGGGGGATCAGCTAGAAAGCTCCAGTTAAGCCAGTAAGGGCATTTTGGAGTGAAATGGAATCCTCGTGCACACAGTTTGTTAGCCACTCTTTTAAAACTGCCCTTTGACTATAGGTTACTGTCATTCAAAAAGTACATATTAGCATAATAATTCTGCTGCTGTTTTTGCCACTGTAATGGTGCTGTTGCAAATAATTCAGTATTTTATCATATTTTCACAGTTGTTCTTCATTATACCTTCATCAATTTTTTTCTAGCCACCTATTTGTATTTACTCATTTTCAATTCATTATGTGAGAGCAATTAGGGGCATCCACAGTCCTCTAATTTCTGCACTCCCAATGCTAGCAGATGACCTATATTCTATCACTTCATTGTGAGAGTATTTGTCTGTCCTCTCAATTCTAGGTACAGCTACTCAGTTATACTTAAACTCAAGACATCAACTAAGAAAGCTACAATAGGTCTGAGCACCACACATATTCAGCATTAAGCCACAGCCTTGAAGTCATGGCTTTGTCCATAATCATTGGACAATGATCGTTTCAGATATCAAAACTGGATAGAAGCTTTTATCTCTATCTTTATAAAAATTCTAACATCAGAAAGAAGAAATTGGAAATAGAAAAGGACAGTTTCAGGCATACTGAAAAAAATAAATGATGAGATTTGTTCAGTTTGAACTGAAAATAGTTTAAAAGAGAAAAATAATGCTAGTAAACTCTAAAATTCAGATACAAACTGTAAAAGAAAATCAAAATGGCATAGAATTTTACAAACTGTCCTTTAATGCTTATCTAGACCAACATCCTCATTATATAAATTAAGAAACTAGTGCTTAGATCAATTAATTAATTATTAGACACAACCTAGTAAGTTAAAAAGAGTTAGGATAAGAATGCACATCAATCCCAACCCAATATCTGTAAGGATTCTCAAGTTAAACATTCTGAGAGAGAGGTGAAGATTTCCAGCTAATGTCGACTGTTTGGCCAGAAAAATGTCTATTTCAATATAAATGGTTGACTAGAACAATAGCAATAATTAACAGGTTTGTAATTTTGCATTTGAAATATTTAAGTAAAAATTATTGTGAACCTGACGCAATTAGAGATGAGGAACTACACTAATTCTAAAACCACACCCTGTGCTGGAAACATCAATTAAGAGGATCAAAAGTGAAAAAAGTGTGTTTCCTAACAAACCTAGTAATCACAGTCCAGTAGAAGAATGACAATATTTTTGTGCTACTAGTTAAAAGGAGGCTAAAGACATTCAGCCTATTGTATTCAGATACAACAAAAGGAAAATTGCAGTGAAGGGTCCAACAAAGGCACTTGTTGAGCTCCTGAGAAGCTCAGTGATGAAGAAAAGCCTGTACCAGACATTTTGAGGAAGGTGGAACCAAAAGGCATAGACAGTTAAAGCTTTCAGGAATTCTAACACAGGTGCATGCACGCGCACATGCACACACACACACACATTGCAGCAGCAACTTCTTTCTGTAATGTTTTCCAAGAGAGTGGAAAAAGACCACAAAAATGTGTCAACATCAACTCCACTCCTGGGGAAACGCCCTAGAGAAGAAACTTGTTCACATGTGCATCAGAAGATAGGTGCAAGAATCTTATTTTTTGCACTAGCAGAAAACTGGAAAAAGTCCAAGTGTCCAGAAACAATAAACAGGAGAATATACTGCTATATAGCATAGCATGGAATAGTATATGGAAGCTTACACAAAAGAGAAAATGAATGAAAGTTCACACAAAAAAATTGATGTCAGAATACAAAAATAAAAAGCAAGTCACAAGAGGTTACAGTATGACATCATTTTTATGAAGTTTGAAAACAAGGCTAAACAATAATTAATTAACGACCTATTCAAAACTATTTTAAAACAAAAAAGGTAGATAATCATTAACTTTGTTAAATTTGTAAACTGGCAAAAATGTAGATAAAAAAACAAAGATTGGACAGGTGAAGAAAACATAAGTAGATTCAATAGTATTAGTAATATTTATTAAGTTGGATGCTGAGTTCACAAGAGTTTGTTTTACTTTTATGGTTTATAATATACATATCAAATATTACATAATAAATAAATGTTTACATTTACTCCTTCCTTTTCTATTCATTTATTTCTTTCGATATTGCATATATATTGTATAAGATGAAAGAATACAGATCCCAAAACTGTCCCCTATTATTTCCTGAGACTCCCAGAATAAATTCTGAAGAAGTCAGTCTAATGAATTTTTCAATAGAAAAATGCAAAATATTAATGATCCACTCAAACTCCACAAGTTCAAAATCATATAAGACTATAACTTCTTTCATAAAACGATCAGAAATCTGCATCCTCTTTCTTTTTTTTTTTTTTTTTTCCAGTCAACGAAAGGGACACTTTATTGAGGCTCCAGGGCGACAAGATGATCTGCCACAAGTGCTATGCTCGCCTTCACCCTCGTGCTGTCAACTGCCGCAAGAAGAAGTCTGCATCCTCTTTCTAAACAACAAAATGCCAGGAGAGCACCTTCTGGCTTCACAGTTCAATAACAGGAAAAATCAGAAACAATTGCCTGCATCTGTTCCCCACATTCTTAGAGAAAGAAACTTCAAAATAAATTTTTAAATCTGAGGAGATAGAAATGAGCAAGAAATCTGAAGCATATTTTCAAGGCAGAGACACACAAACTGAAGTTAAGAAAAAGATTCAACCAAATAATACATTACCCAAACTGTAAATGGAGGTTGCAAAACATACAGCAAATAGAAATAACGAAGAGTTGCCCAGAAGGTCTGGGGTTCACAGAATTCTGGCTCCTTTTAAGTTTTTTAAGGTAATACGAGACGAAGACCAGTTTCCAAAAAAATTAGAATGCAAATATACTTAACACGAAAATATCCTGTACATAATTCTTTTCATAATTCAAAAACCAATCGTTCTAGCTCCTCAATATAATCCCTAAATATCATTGTACAAAACTTTCAGAAAATATTTGTTTATTTAAACTATCTGGTACTAAGTAAGTATTTACTATGAATATGATACAAAATTTTTAAAACAGCAGCAAGGACACAAATATCATTGGGAGGACAGATTTTATAGAGAAGAAAAAAATGAATTTAAATGAAGTTGTATCAGCATTGCTCTGAATGCCCAATTGCTTCTTCACCAAAAGTATGAGTGGTCTTGGGAAACTTCAGCATTTAAATGACTTGAAACTTCCAATTTATTTGAAATAACAATTTTGGGTATTTTAACGAATACTTAAAGTGTTTCTTATGCAAAAATCCAAAACCTTTCCAAATTTTCCTTTCAACGAGAAACATAAAACAAGGCTTACATCTGGGATATTATAAGTGCTTCACCAATATAACTTTCAATCAGAATAGTGGTAAAAACCTAATATCCACAAATTTTGCCTTAAAAATTATTGTGATGCTTTCACAGGGTGTGAATGTTAAGTAAAAAAATAATGGGCTTTTAACAGATTTTTTACTTTAACAGAAACACATTGCTCTTAACTGGATACTATCTAAAAACCTCATCCAAGACTTTACCAACCTCTCTCACTGACACCATCACATTCCACATATTTTTCAGAAGGGAAGATTGGCTTTCAGTGGGGAAACTTTAGTATCAGCTTTTCCAAATAGCCTGAAAAGAGAGTTAAACCGAATTGCTCTTCCAGAACACAAGAACATCATTGCTGCCAAATGCTAAATCCCTTAACACCATGGGACATTTCCTATGATTCCGTCTGTGGTACAGAATGAGATTCCTAGAATATTTTTCTTTTTTAAAAGTTTCTTCAAATAATAACAGCAATAGTAGTCATAATAGTAATACTAGTAATAGTTATAATTACAGAAGCTATATATTGTATATATTAATATGTCAAATCCTCACAATAACCTTGCAAGGCAGGTATCATTCATACAGATTTACAGATGAGAGAACTGAAGCACAAAAGGATTAATTGGTCCAAAGTCTCATAACCAGGAAATAATGCTGGCTACATTTATTGAGCACCTACTTTGAGCTGGCAATGTTCTAAAAGCTTTATTGCCTTAACTAATTATTCATCTTCATGAAAACCTTGATCCTCATGATAACACTGTAAAGATACCCATTTTTTGGTTGAGAAATTAAAGCAGACAGATCAAGTAACATGCTCTATGTCATCCATCTAGTAAATTCTGAACTGAAATTCAAACACAGCAACCTAGCTCCAGAGTCTACACTCAGTAGGCTATACTGTTCTCTCTAAATATTAAAACTTAGATTCAAACTTGGATCTAGCTCAAACACATTACTTTCAAAAATGAATTTCCTCATTGTTTGAACTATACCATACATCTCTTTTAGTACAGCAAAGGCTATCAGAGGAGCAAAACACAGTTTATAAGCGAACCAAATATATTTCAGTGAAAATATATGTAGAAATACAAATGATTGTTTAGAGATGTGAACAATGATAATAATCCATCAGATATACACATAAACACATGCTCATTCTTGTGCTGGGAAACAGCTGCATAATCCATTGGAAAGCCTGTCCCACCAGGAATTCAAAGCTCAAATGCTGCTGTCCCTTCTTACATGAATAGTAAAATGAATCCATGTACTTTTATTACCATGATAGCAGAAAGCACACAATTCCACTGGGCAAATACTCTAATTTCTGACCAATGTATGTCCTATGGAATTGTATCTAAAGCCTGCACACTTTCCATTACATTTATGGTTCTATCAGAGAGTTCATTTATTCTAATATTTCTACTTAATACAAGCTTTGTTACTCTCTCCTAATCACAATAATTATTACCTAAAGAATAAGTTTTTAAAAAGAGCCAAAGAATCAGGAATTTAGTTTTATTTTGTCAGACAGTTGAGAGTTTTAACAATGTTTCCCTTTTCCTGCAGTCTCACATGACTCCAGAAACTGACTCAAACCAGTGCCCTCAGCCTAGGATCATATACTTAGTAGTATGATACACAAGACATGATAGTGGCTGAAGCACTATTATTAAAGAGAGATTAAAACAGCTGTACATTATGCTGAAGCACTCACTCTTCCCTTTACAAACAGACGGTCCTGGATTACAAGCAGCACTTGACCATTTAAATCACGACAACAACCAGATTTAACCAGCTGGGCCATATTCTCCTAGGCAGTGCCTGTTGACCTCCTCAGTCACAGCTGCTCAAATGAAATTCTCATTAGACAACTTATTTTCAGAAGCCAAAGGACTCTCTGATTAAATATATGTATTTAGATATAGAAGTCCTTTTTAAAGTATTCATTTTCTGACAACTGTCGCTTATGTTAGAGCCCAGCTATATTGGCAACAAGACGGGTGATACAAGGATAACTAAAATTCATCATTTTATTATAGCTGAAGAATTTTAGCCTTGGAAGCATTTTAACCTGAATCTATTAATCAAAGCCTTCCTGTACACTCTACCCACCAATATAAACAGTGTTTTAAAAGGTGGTTTCTGACATTCAATCGTTCAATCCATCTATGGATCTGTCTACCTACCTACATACCAATTTACCTATCTAAAATACTAAATCAAAGTTAAATTTTCAAAAGACAGAAACTTTGCCTATCTTCCCATAAGTCTCAGTTTAAGAGAGGACACTTCTGATGTAGCACCTTTGTTCGACAGTGTTTGACAATCTAGTCAAATCACTGCTCAGGAGAGGGCACTTCTTGAAGGAATAGTAGGTTAAACACTGGACAATCTGGTTGATCAAAGCATCTGCCTGGAGAGTTTTAGTTTCATCATGCAAATACAGTTTTTAAAAGGACCACAATAAACTTTTTACAGATCAGTTCTTGTAGATGAGGGCAAATGAGGGAGAGGTATTTAGTCTGATAAAGAGTAAAAATATTCTCCAGAACAAGAATAATGCAAGAAAGGTGATCATTTATTATGTCAATCACACAGGCTTGTCTCTCAGCTAATTATGAAGTATGGCCCTCAAACCATGAAGTAGATGTGAGGGAGAGGTGGGTAATTCATTTGAAAGCTTTTAGGTGTCCAATGAGATAATTAGGTCCCAAATGAGGAGATGGACCTGGAACTTTAAAGGATTAATGTCAGGCAAATATTGGTGGAGCTGTTATACCTCCTTAGATGTAGAATATAATTATTTGAGAATCAGAAATGTATCCCAAACTTTTCACTGACTCTTTCTATAATTATTTCTGTTCTCCCATTATGCTATTCTATACTATGCTCCAAGTAGATAATCAAAATTAGGATTCAAGCTCAAGATACCAAACTCAGAATAAAAAAATTCTCATTGCTCCCATGTCCAAAACATGTTCCTCCACTTTTTTTAAATCGTATTACTACATTTCTATTTGCCCAGAGTTTAAAAACTCTGAGCACTCTTTGAACCATTCTTCTGTCTTGGTTCTACACTTAAACATTAACTCTTAACAATTCTATCTCCTAATATCTTTTCCATATGCATCCCCCTTCCTTCCTCACTTCTGCTGCCTTCGTTCAGCAGACCCTCATTATCTCTAGCTTGAAACAATTTCCTTAATGTCTCTCCCTGCTCCCATTCATCCTAAACAGTGGAGCCAGATTAACTTTCCGGAAAGAAAGCTCTAATCCATCACCTTATTATGCTAAAAAACAGTCAGTGGTTCCTCCATCACCTTCAGTGTAAAGTTCAAACTCCTTAGGCAAGAGTCAAAGGGCCTCCATGATCTGAACACAACCTACTTTTTCAGTCTTATATCCCATATGCATCTTCTTTTTAAATTTAGAACCTGAACTGTTGGCCATTTTAAAGTTCTCTACCTATTCTTTCTGCCTGAAATGTTTCTCCTCTCAATTTCTGTCTATAAATCCTTTCATTCTCCAAGACCAACTAAGACCTATTTCCCTACAGAAGTTTCCAATGGCTTCCAAGGCAGAAGTAATTTTTCTATCTAGTAAATTCCTATAATATTTTATCTGTATAGCTCTATGGAATTTATTATATACTAGACACTGAATTAGAGTTCATTTTTATATGCCTTATATCTCTTACTAGAATATGAATTACTAAAAGTTAGAGACCATTGTTTTATTCATTATGGGTGTACCATATCATCTAGCATAGGGATTCTTTTTTATTTTTTATTTTATTTTTTATTTTTTTATTATTATTATACTTTAAGTTCTAGGGTACATGTGCATAACGTGCAGGTTTGTTACATATGTATACTTGTGCCATGTTGGTGTGCTGCACCCATCAACTCGTCAGCACCCATCAACTTGTCATTTACATCAGGTATAACTCCCAATGCAATCGCTCCCCCCTCCCCCCTCCCCATGATAGGCCCCGGTGTGTGATGTTACCCTTCCCGAGTCCAAGTGATCTCATTGTTCAGTTCCCACCTATAGCATAGGGATTCTTAACTCGTGGTCCACAGACTCCAGCAGACATAGATAGAATTCAAGGGGTCTCTAAACTTTTATGGAAAAATTATTTTTCACTAGCCTGTATTGAAAATTTACATTTCCTTAAATTATGGATGCAAGTAACAAACTGTACTGTATTTGTGGTTCCTATGACATTGTCACCAATTAGTATCACAACTGATATTTTTATATCACATTATACTTGGAGATATCTCAAAATATCTTTTACACTTATCACTACTTCAAAATTATTATTCTGTTAGGCCCTCTATAAGACCTCGTTTTTTTAAATACATTAGTAGAATAGCATATTCTACCATATCACAAATGTTTTACATTATTTACTGTTTTTTGTTTTTTGGTTGTTTTTGTTTTCATTTTTGAGACAGAGTGTCACTCTGTCACCCAGGCTGGAGTGCAGTGGCGTGATCTCAGCTTACTGCAGCCTCCATCTCCCAGGTTCAAGTGATTCTTCTGCCTCAGCCTCCCTAGTAGCTGGGACTACAGGCACGTGCCACCACATCCGGCTAATTTTTGTATTTTTAGTAGAGACGAGGTTTCACCATGTTGGCCAGGATGGTCTTGATCTCCTGATCTCATGATCTGCCCACCGCCTCGACCTCCCAAAGTGCTGGGATTACAGGCATGAGCCACTGTGCCTGGCCTATTTACTGTTTTAATATGATTCATTTTCTCTGTAACCTGTTTATTCTACCTTATGCATTTAAAATAATTTTTAAAAAAGATCTGTAGGCTTCACTAGACTATCAAAGGAATTCACAGGAAGAAAAATTAAGAATCCTTGAGTTTTAATAAGATGCATTTCAAAGAAGAAGAATATGTAGAAAAATAGTCACAATACTATGTAGTCCTTGGAAAGTACTGTAAAAAAAAGATATACCATAAACTGTGGAATATTTTATAAGAATGTTCATAAAAATTCATAGTCTTGGCATTGGAGAAAAGGTCAAACTTCTGTCCTCTACAACACCTCTATTAATATGACAACAGAGATTGCTGCATATCTCTAAGGATAGATAAGTTACTATCTTCCAAAGGAGAATATCCCATATAGACAGGTACAACTGTTGGCTAGTTGGTCTTATTAACCATAATCAGGTTCTTCATAACTTCTTGTCACTGATCTGTATTCTATCCCCAGGAAGCTAGACAGTATAAACCCAATCCCTACTCCATGTGACTTTAATCTTTAAAGACACCATCATGTCATCCTTGATTTTGTTTTCTCTGAGGTTAGTATTACTAATTCCTTCAACCATCCTTCTTATTATATAATTTCATCTCTGTGATTATACCAGTTGTTCTCTGAGAATATTCCAATGCCTTTGAGTTCCTTTTAAAGTGTGGTAATTTTGAACTCAACACAATACTTCAGAAACACGCTATTGAGCAGGCAGTTTTTAGTGGGACTACCACTTCTTGAATGCATCATACTGTACTTCTAGTGATACTGACTGAAATAGCACTGGCAATTTTTTTGGCAATCTTCACTATGCTGACCCCATTGCATTTTCTGTGACTTAAAACTCTTAGGTTTTTATTTTTTATTATTTTTATAATTCATCTGGCTGTTATTTGAATTTTCTTCAGTAATTACTTGTGCAGCTGGAATTTGGGTCACAACTTCTGAACTTGATAATAAGATCTATTAAATTTTATCTTGGTAGGTTATTTTTAAGTTCATAGTTTCACTTTGTCA
Organism: Mandrillus leucophaeus; assembly: GCF_000951045.1. NCBI lineage: Eukaryota > Metazoa > Chordata > Mammalia > Primates > Cercopithecidae > Mandrillus > Mandrillus leucophaeus. Next base: position 191,968 of record NW_012106463.1, on the reverse strand, counting down.
AAACGTTTTAAGCTTTGTTTCTTTAATGTATTATATTCACTGTTCCAGATTTGTGAGATTGGCAAATTTGATGAGCATGTTTTTGGTCATTTCATATCTGCATTTAATATATTTATATTACTTACATTAATATATACTAAAGATGTCTGAATTTCTGATTTTTAAAACATACATATTGCAAAAAAAAAGATCTGTAGAGTATGAAAACATTCATTACTAGTAGAAATACAGTAATAAATGACTCTTAAAGGACTACTGTCTCATTCTGTAAGTGTCTCTCTTGTACAAAATCAACTGTAACACATGGTAACAAAGAGGACAAATAGAAAATTAACCATTACTTGCAAGGAAAAAATGATTTAAAATTCCCTAGTAGTTCAGGAAAAAAAATCATCACCAATGTCTTCATTTTTACATTAAAGAGTCCACCAAAGTATTTTGAAAACCACTTACTTATAGAACTAAAACCATCTTTTGGTGGATCACAATTAAAAGTAATCTAGTGATCTTACTTATTTAGTAGATAATTATCTGGCAATCCCCATTATTCAGAACAAGAACGTGGGAAAAAAAGTCTCAGAAGCCAAAAGTGTCAGCATGTAGTTTGTGCACTAAAGATCATATGTATTTTCCAGAATCTCTCAGCAACACCTCCAGAATATACTTGTTCATATTTCAAATACAGTCCAGAATGTCCTGATTATCTAATTTTATAACCTATAAGTAAATAGGAGAAAATTAGAAATTATTTACAGCTAAGCAAGAAATAATAGCCTGCAACCTGATATTGAAGGAGAAACCAACACACATACCCAAAAAATATACGTATACATAAAAGATATATATATCAAGCAGACACAAGAACTCTTAAGTTTCATAATTGAAAAGAAAAATAGCCATAAAATCAAAGTACTAATAATCTCAATGATCACTAGGGGCATTATTATAGCACAGCAAAATACTTGACATTTATAATATATCAGTTATATATATTATATATAATATAATACAATAAGTCAAATGTATATAGTTTATAGTTAATATTTATATAGTTTATAGTTAATTAAAGACATATTCATTATTAGTATTAATCCTCAAAATGTTTAAGTTGCAAAGTCAGTAACCAAATTTTAAATTTTGTGGCTCGAGTAGATTGAAGAATTTACCCAGGGTCACATAATTGTTTGAAGGGTACTGAAGTTCCTAGTCTACTGTATTATGACCCTAGATAATCAAAAAAAAAAAAAAAAAAAACCACTTTGTGTCATATTACCTGATTAGTAAAACAGGGAAGCATGCAATATATTTTAGAAAGACTTCTACAAAAATTAATTGGAATCTTTTAAGTTTTTGAGCCCTCAAAGGAATAAAATTAAGTTACATGAAAAATTCCCTAATATCAAATCCCAATTTGTCTATAGTATCACAAAAGTATCAAGTTAACTTGCAATGCTAGTAATAAATCCAGAGCTATTAATTACTCTACATTTTAAGGCCTAAAATCTGTACATAAAAACTGAAAGTGCAACATAGTATAATCATCACTTAGACTTGATTTACTTTGTTTAAAAATATTATTGGAGGGTCTTGCTTCATTTCTGTTTTCTACTATGTACCTGAACCTGAGTGAACTCTTGTACAGAGTAGAGAAGGCAGACGTGGGATACTGCAAGAGATGTCATGTATCAAAAAAGTCACTCATATACTTTCAGTTTTAACAATATTTGAAGCCCTCTAATCTCCATTCTACAATGTTAGGAGATAATATATTTATAAAAATGAAAAGAAATCTTTTTAATTTTGTCTTTTAAACAGTTGACATTTTTATAAAGAAATACTCTTCACCACAAGGAAATAGGGGAGAAAAAATGAAAAATAAAGTTGCAGCTAGGAAAAATCCCTTATTACCTTTTTCCAGAGTAGGATTATGGTCAGTTTAAAATCTTAATTTGTTATCTTAAGAACCAAACAAAATGCACAAAGTTTTAGAAAAACGGAGCTATCTGTTTAACACTCCTAATGGATCACAATCTGCCATCACCATGGTAACCTCTGAATAACTTTTTCCTAGCTAGTGCCAATTATGCACTCCTCTGGCCCTTGCCCTTGAAATCCCACCTTTTTTTTTTTTTTAAGGCCTGTAATCTTTAAAAGAAAAAGAAAAAGAAAAAAAAAAAGAACCCAACAGTGAAGTCCACACATACCCTCTTGTTCGGTCCGAGTCATTTCCTCAAGCTTCTTCTGTTTCAGTGTGTCCACCACATCGGCAAGACTCCCTTTGCGGCGTTCTGGGGTTCCAAAAGTAACACTGGTCATTATCTCGCGGTCCCGACTCCCTTCGTCAGGCTTATGTGGTGAGGTAGAGGTATTTCGGAAGGAATATAGGGAACATAACTTATTATTCTCTGATTCCTAGAAAAATAAAAAATAAAGCCATTAGAATATACATTTCTTTGCAAGCTACTGGAGAAAAAAATCCCAAACTCAGGACAGTATATGATGCTTAGTAGGACAAATAAAATATACTAATTAAAATAAGATATAAGTAATTTAGTAGGACAAATAAAAAATACAATTCTGATTAAACAATACTGGTTAAACAAAGCATTAAAGAAGCCATTGTCAAAGGAACTAATGTGAAGTTGCAGATTAAAACTGTGTGGTTTTTTAAATATAAAGCAGTTTAAGTGCTTCAAAAACAAACCTTTAAACCCCTTACTCATTTACACCTTTCATTTAAATTAGTTCAGATTCAATGACTAATTATTAGGCTTGGTAAAGTTTTTCTTTTAATTGGACGCTTTTATTAGCAACACTCTTGCCATAGCATAAAAAGAAGCACATCATAAAAAACACTGTCCTTAATTTAGAACCAGTAGAAAAGTTAGCTTCAGTAGCCAATGTTCATTGTTCACCAGAAAATATATAAATGATCTAAATCAGTGCCAGAAAGTTAGCCAACCTGAGTATTTTCGTGTGCTGGGGTTTGGAGAAAACTGTTTTGTTTTGGTTTTTCTAGCTATACAGCTGTCCAAAGTTACAGAAGTCTCTTTATATTCCTTACCTTTACCACTGATACTTCAGCACATTTTTCATGTAGCATTTAAAAAAAAAAATGTCTTTTTTTATTTTATTTTACAAAGGGACAAGTTTATCCTCAGGTGAGAAGTATTTTTTTTTTTAAAAAAAGGGACAGGGTTATTGCAGAAATATGTGTGCAGGAATTACTTCATAGTATAGAGAAGTTAGCTAACTGCGAAGAGGGTTAGGTGGATCAGCTGAAAAGGAAAAAGCAAATCGTAGGTGGAAAACAAACACCTAAAAGTTCATAGAAATAAAATATTTTTATATTTCTTTAAATTGGAACTGAGGGTTGGAAACAGCTATTATTTTGCCGTAGCCCTTCAGCAGCCTTGCATTCACCTTTTATCTGTTTGCACAAGGGTATTCTCTCTCCCTATATTTATATTTTTAAAAACGTGTGTAAAGTAAGTCAGCCAGTCTTTGTGATCACCATCAGACTCCTGAAAATCCTAATTGCTCCTCTATCTCTTTCCTTCACAAGGAAGCCCAGTAAGAGTCAAGAGCATAAGGACAAGCATGAGGCAAAAGTTACATAGTTAATAACTAATGGGAAAAGGGGAGAAAAGGAAAATGATATCTAGAGCAGTAAATTTCTACATATATTAAAAGACATAATAATTGTACTCAACAAATGCTAGGTATTTCGGATTACTGTCATTGTATATAAGGTGGGAAAAAATGGATTTTCAGGGTTATTGAAAGCACACAATGAGATAATATTTGTAAGGTACCAAGGCATAGTGCTGGGCTCACAATATTGAGGTGGTGTTTAACAACTGGTAGGTACTATTTCCTGAAGGAAGGAACAGATTTAGGAATGGGACCAAAGAGATTTTTCTTCCTTCTGGACCTGAGGAATTGTGAAGTAAAAAATGTTTATGAGTCTCAAACTAAGATAAATCTTGTGAAACCTGGGAATATATTAAAAACAATTGAACTGTATACATTAAATGGGTAAATTACATGGTATATTTATTTTATCTCAATAAAGCTGAATCTTTTGATTAAGAGCTAAATCTCAATTTTTTCTGCATACCCATTGCTAGTACAATGCCCAGAATAGAGCTGCTCAATATATTTACGCTGAAATAAACGGAAAAGGATAAAATAAATGGGGCAGGGCAGGGAAGAGAGCTCCTCTTTACCTTCCTTCTAGATCCCTTCCTTCCTCCAGGAAAGATGTTTTATCTCACTTAATGTTTACAAGAATTCTGTGAAGTGATGCAGAGGAACCCCTTCTTTTAGATGCCAGTCATGGCTAGTATGTGGCTCCTTGGAACGGCCAGTTCATTCTCCACTTGTGTGAATGAAAATGCAGAGATATATTTGTCAAAGCCATTTAAACCTCTTAATAAAGTCCATATTAGACATCTGACCAAGGCTTTTATGAATTAATAATCACCATTTGATCAATCATACTTCAGTTGCTTTCATTTCAAATGCCAATTATTGTCACATTATAGCCAAAAAAAAAAAAAACACACACACACACACAAACAAACAAACAAAAAAAACCCTGACTCAACCTAAGGGATTAAAGAACAAGTCAAAACTGTAGTATGTGAAAGTGGTTACCTACAAATGACTCACCATTGACTATAATAAAGGAGATTTTCCATCACTGCCAAACTGAAATTGAAAGATGCTAAGAGAGGCTCTCCAGCCTAGTAACAACTTTAGATTTTCCTGAGAGCATTTAGGCTCCAAAGAGTACCATTTTTTCCTATCAGGACTAATGCCAAACAGTCTTATTTACGTATTGTTACGTACTTGTTGGACTATGTTTCTTGTTCTTTACTCATGCGAATGTGGTCACTGCCATGCTGCACCACAGACAATAACCATGGGTTCCTTATTGCAATGATGACCCACACTGTTCTTAGCCCCATAATCTGTGCAAAGTGGCTCAATACTACCAAGCAGCAGACAGCAAGAGGCTAGAGAGTCATGATTTCCCCATAAAAGCCACAAGAATTACTTGCAATATGTCACCAAATTGTAAAAATAGGCAGTAAATAAAAACAAATGGCTTAAGTCGTGTAAGTCATGTTATACCATGCTTAACAACAATGGAAAGGGGCAAAATTTACCATTTCCAGCCACTGCTTTTTAACTTTCTAAAACCTAACAAATATTAACCTTTCATAAGTGGAAGTCTGTAAGCAATTCATCTGAGTAAAAGGGAACATAAATTAATAAACTTATAATAGGTTACTGTCTAATATGAAGTCAATAATGCCAACTTTAAAAAAAAATCTTGACAAAGAATCTCTGGTTTTTTTAAGGAGGCTATATAATTTTAAATTAATTTTATTACGAAAAAAAGCCCAGATTATTTTGTAATTTCTTAAGAACAAAACAGGTCCAATGACACATCAATTGAGGCAAAATACCTGATATGGTTTAGATTTGTGTCCCTGCCTAAATCTCAAATTGAATTGTAATTCCCAATGTTGGAGGAGAGGCTTGGTGGGAGGTGATTAAATCATGGAGGCAGACTTGCCCCTTGCTTATGATAATGAGTGAGTTCTCATGAGATCTGGTTGTTTAAAAGTGTGTAGCACCTTCCCACTCTCTCTCTTCCTCCTGCTCCAGCCATATAAGATGTGTCTGCTACCCCTTTGCTTTCCACCATGATTGTAAATTTCCTGAGACCTCCTCAGCCATGCTTCCTGTACAGCCTGCAGAACCATAAGCTCTTAAACCTCTTTTCTTTATAAATTACCAGTCTCAGGTATTTCTTTATAGCAGTGTGAGAATGGACTAAACCAATGTCCAATGATAATATCTACCAAGTCTTAATGCATGTCACTGTAGGACTGCTGCGAAGAGACTTGAGACAATACATCCCTAAAGTAGTGGTTCTCAAGCTTCAATGTGTAGACTTATCTGGCAAGTGTGTTAAAATGCAGATTCCTTCACCCCATACCACCTTCCACAATGATGGGGCCAAGGAATCTGAATATTGATGAACAACCCAAGTGATTCCAATGCACAGGTCCTGATCCCACTTTAAGAAATACCGCTCCCTAAAGAACAATCATATAAATGTATTTTGCCTTAATATTATAATGTGAATATAATTGTGTAAAAAATTTTTAAAGCTGGTTGTGATTCTTCAAAATAACATAAAGGAAATTATTTTTCTTCTTTTGATCTTTCTTTTGAAAACAACCACTGTTTAACACGACTAAACACATGAACACCACAAAAAGAAGAACATGTGGGCACTGAGTTAGTAAATATTAGTTTATTCAAAGGAAATTTACTACAAATTTCTTTTCGTTCAACCCCTAACTTCAGCAGCCCCACCAAACCTACAGTGAAGAAAATTTTCAAAATATGATTTAAAAGGATCCCAGTCCCAAATAAAGGAAAAAAGCCACGTTGATTCAGATAATCTAAAGAGCATTTCACTGGAAATCAATTAAACACAGTATGTAAAATATATGTAGATGATTAAAAAGCACAGTAATATCAAAAAATAGTTATTAGACAAAGTTTCTAGGAAAGGAAAAGCAGTTTTTGCATATTTACGAATCAAGAATTTTAATTAAGATGTTTTCCAGTATTTGAAGAGATAAATATTAAAAATAAAAAATATTAAAATGAATATCGTTCAGATTTTTCAGAAGTTACTATTCAAAACTGATTGTTCACCAATGGCATTCAAATGGCTTTAAATTTAAGTAGCCATCTTATGGTATTGAATATATCAAAATTACTCAAATCTCTGGGCATTTGTGTGTCTTGTTGCTTTTCCATGGAATGCCCTATATCTTCCTTAACTTTGACCCAACCCACTCTTCAAAGTTCAGATCAAACTGCATTTCATCCTTGAAGCACCCCTAACTATACTGGACCTCACTATCATGCTACCCTCCAAACTACACATCAAAGCACTTAATCATAACCACATAATTTAGCATTTAATAATATACTAGAATAAAATATTCATTACTATTTTGCATGTAATTTTCATATCTGTAACTAAATTTTAACTCTTAAAGGATTTCAGGACTTCAAGCTTGTTCTATAGACTTCCAGAGCATACAACAAAATTAAATAAGTGTGGACTGACAAACTTGAAACAACTACTTATCAAATGTGTCAAAAGTAATCAAAAGGCTGGGCACAGTGACTCACACCTGTAATCCCAGCACTTTGCGAAGTCAAGGCAGGAAGATCACTTGAGCCCAGGAGTTTGAGACCAGCCTATGCAACATAGCGAGACCCCATCCCTACAAATAACAACAACAACAAAAAAAAATAGCTGAGTGTGGTGGTGCACACTTGTGGTCCCAGCTGCTCGGGAGGCTGAGGAGAGAGAATTGCTTGAACCTAAGAGGTCAAGGCCACAGTAAGCTGTGATTGCTCCACTGCACTCCAGCCTGGGCAACAGAGCCAGACTCTGTCTCTCAAAAAAAAAGAAAAAAAATCAAACATTAGGTGAAGAGTAAAGATTTGCTCCAACAATGACAAGATTGCTTAAGCTAAACATTTCGAACCGAGATATTAAAACATAAGGAATTTATGATACAACTACATAGTGGAATACAACACAGCCATTAAAAACAAATATATCTATTGAACATACTGTTGTTTATAGTGATGAATAACTATCGGCAGCCTAGTTATTCCAATTGTAGGAATTATTTGAGTGTATTATGATTTTATCTATATGATGGAATGTTTTGGAGCTGCTGAAAATAATAATTTTGCAGAAAATTTAATGAAATGTGGGAATATTCATAATGTATTGTTAGTTAAAAGTATATTAATAAAATTAATACACTTTCTTATTTTAAAATTTTGGATACATAATAGTTGCCCATATATATGGGGTTCATGTGATATTTTGATATAAGCATATAATGTGTAATGATCAAATTTGGGGAATTAGGATATCCATCACCTTCATCAACAGATAAATGAATTTTTAAAATGTAGTATGTATACACAATGGAGTATTATTTACAGTAAAAAAAAAGAATAAAATTCTGTTATTTGCAACAACATGAATAGAACTGGAGGACATTATGTTAAGTGAAATAAGCCAGGCACAGAAAGACAAATATCACATGTTCTCACTCACATGTGAGAAGTAGTGAATAGAACAGTGGTTACCAGAGGCTAGAAAGGCTAGTGGTGGTGGGGAATAAAAGTATGAAAATATAGTTAGATAGAAGGAATAAGACCTACTGTTTGGTAGCACATTATACATCATTACAAAAATTATGTACAGAAAAAAAGAGATCATAGCACACAATAAAATGTTAATGGTCCTCTGAGTATTGGGATAACAGATAATTTTATTTCCTTTTTGAAGTTCTCTACATTTTGTAAATGTACTATCACAAATAATACTTTTAATCACAAAATAAATTTCATCTTCACATTTAAATATAAATATCAAAGTCACAGAAATAATTTATTCACAAGGAAAGATGTATTAAATGAAAAAAAAAAGCATATACTGTAGTATTTAGATTATAACACCAATTATTTATATGTGTGCATAAGTGTGAATGTGCTCCCCTACACACAAACATACACAAACTGGAAAGATATATCAAAATATTTATAGCGATTCCTAAATGGTGGTAAGACTGTTGGTAATTTTCATTTCCTTTTTTGCTTATCTGTGTTTTCTAATTCATCTTCCATAAACATATGACTCATGTAGTAAAGAAAAACAAAAGCTATTTTATACACAGATGCTTAGGGGAAACAGAAAAAAATAGTAATTTAAAAGAATAGATTTTGGCCTTCTTGAAGATGTCGAGAGAGTCAGTATATTATAGTTTCCCTCTACCAAACCCAGAAAAAAATAAACAAGCTTTCTTTCCTTGGCATTCCTATAGTTGAAGGATCGCAAATATTATTTCTAATAAATCTAATTATTAAAAAATTAATCTTCATGTAAGCTAAAATCTAGATACTTATTGCTGTGGTTTGAATATATGTCCCCCCATAACTCATAAATCAAAGTCTAAGACCTAATCACTTTAGGAAGTGATTAAGTTATGAGAACAGAGCCCTCATGAATGGGATTAGCAACCTTATAAAAGTGCTGAGGGCAAACAGTTAGGTCCTTTTTGCCCTTCCGCCCTTCCACCATGGGAGGACACAGTTTGTTGGTCCTGTCTAGATGATACAGTAACAAGGTGTCATATTGGAAGCAGAGTCTGGGCCTTCACCAGACACCAAACCTGCTGGTGCCTTGATCGTGGACTTCCCAGCCTCCAGAACTGTGAGAAATAAATGTGTATTGTTTATAAATTACCCAGTGTATGGTATTTTGTTATTAGCAGCAGTATTGGACTAAAACATTAATTACAACACATTGTTTCCTGTTTGCTCTCAAAAGATGCATAATATCAATCTATTTCCTCTTCCATGTGAGAGTTGTTCAAATATCTTAATGAAGACATCAAATTAATAGTCTTTTTCTAGGTAAAACTCCTGCACTTTCTAAACCCATTTCTCATTTGCCATGATTTCCAGACCCTTCATCACCCTCCTCTGATGCATTCGTCTCTAGATGTCATTCTAAAAATATGTCACCAACAACTAGATACCAAATTCTACATCTTCACTTTCAGCAGGAAAAAAACCACACTCAGCAAGATTGTTCCCTCCATGTCACATAGGCAGGACCAGTACAGCTAACAATCTTTAAGTGCAGGTTTTCTGACACCAAATCCAATGTTTTTTCTATTCCATAAGGCTATAGTTTTTTTTTAAAAAGTCACTCTCAACAGTAAAAGATGCCACAACGTCAATGATTACTACCTTCTAAGGCTTTTTGTTTCCATTCATTTCCAGAAAGGAGATTTATCTATATTTGAGGCAAAAATTATACTTTATTATTCACCTTAGTCAAAGAATTACAAAGAAGTAACTTGTATTACTTAAGTATTGTTGTATAAGAAATCATCCCAAAACAAAGTGCTTAAAACAAAAATAATCATTTATTATCCTTAATGGTATCTGTAGGTCAGGAATTTGAGAGCATCTGGGCTGGGTGGTTCTGTCTCCAAGTCTCCCATGAGGTTACAGTTAAGTCAGTGGCTAAGGCCAAAGTCATCTCAATGACGTTTTTACTCACAGATAAGGTACCTGGGCTGGGAACATTTTAAGAGCTCGGGGCTGGGGTAACTAGGGTTTCTTGGACATCTTACTCTGTCTCTACATGACCTTTCTGCATGGTCTCTTTTCTACAGTATGTTAATTTCAGGATAGCGAAACTTCTTTCTGATGTGGTGTCCAAGAGACAGCCAGATGAAAGCTATACCACTGTTTCTAACTTTGCCTGGGAAATCACACTGTATAACTGTCACTGCATTCTGTTCAATAGTGAGTCACCAAGCCTTGCCAATAGTCAAGGGAATGGGAATTAGACTCTGCCTTTTTATAGGGTAGAGCTATAATTATATCCTCAAATAGTTGCTATGAGAAATGAATCATGCATAAAGCACTTAGTACAATGCCTAGCATATAAGTACTCAATAAATGATAGCTACTCTTATTAAATACAAATGTCCTTTGTCCAATTGCCCTTTTTTTCAATTTTCAATTCTGCAAATACAGTCATGAAAACCACTGGCACCATTTTTAAGTTTTTATTCATACTTGTTCATCTAAGTGGAATAATAAATACTAAACTACATTACTTTCTTCATTATCAACGTTCACCTCAAACCAATTCCATTGAGATCTGGCTTCTCACAAAACTCCAGGAACTTTAGCACTTCTAATTTGCTTTTTCTAGGAATACTATCAATTCTTATTTATCCTATCTCATATGAATTCTCTCTACTGTGTCCAGGAGCAGCTACAGTACACTACTGCTCTGATTCAGCTGGATTGCCGACCACACCTAGACAAGGAATGCAGATGGTGAGCCATACTGGAAGCAGAGGAGAGTAGTGGGCTGGGGTTGCAAAAGTCAGATCAGATGTCAGGAATTAAGAGTCAGAAAGCATAGGTCAGGAGTTGAATCTTGCCTATATAATGAAATTGAAACCCACATACAGGTGGGAGTCACTGCAATTGGGAGAAATGATTGGGAAATGGCATAAGTAGCTGCAAGAATCAACTTCCTGCTACCCAGTACACTACCTGCTACCCAGTCTAATTGTAAGAACAGAATACTATTCACTTGTAACCTTTCCTGTATCCAGTAGCAAGAATGAATTAAATGTATTCATTCTTATAGCATTGTATGCTGTCAGTTTTGCTTTGTTTTCCATTTTAGTTGTAGCCTCTCCAGTTGCAATGTTATCCTCAACCTAGTCTGCCCTCCCTATAGAAAAGGTTTATTGAGATATCCAATCATAGATTTGCCCCGGTTTCAGACAGCAGTCAATCTACAACAAACTTCTGTTTCCTTAGGCCCTACTCAAAATCACCAAAAGAAAGCCCAAACCCTAAAATAGGTCCAAATAGAACACTCTCTTCCTAAGATGCTCTATGGTTCACTATGGCATATATTCTCCCTCATTAAAAATGAGTAATAAACCCAATGTGTTCAGCTACAGATATGTTCCTGGTAGTCTTTGACTGGAGGCAATTAAGGAGCTACAATTTATGTAAGAAGTTAACACAATAGCAAAAACAACCAAAAGTCATTTATGTTTTAAATTACCATGGACTGGCAAATCAACCAACTTAGTGATCAATCTTCCCTGCCAGGTCACATGGCTCCCACCACTAAACCCCATCCTTCCTTGCTATGCAGTGCATTTATATATTTAAAGTTTCAATTAAATGTCCAAATTATGCTATATAAGTTACACATACACATCTATGTTTACTATATTATATTAACTTATACCATAGACAATATATGTAATATTTTTTCTGATTCTCCACCTTAAACAATCTTTTGTTTTTTTGATGAACAAAAACTACTTGCCAACTGTGCTATATAAGACACCTTCTACTATAGTCTTATTGACTGACAGAAAAGATTTAGGTTCCAATAACTTCTTGCTAACAAAGGAAATCTAACCTTTTCAATATGCTGAAGATTAAATTGCAAACATTTATGGTTCTTTCTCAGAGGAAAAAAGTTATGTTTTTTTCTAATGTGACATACTGTAAGGAAAAGAATTGGGTTAAAGAAGCATATATAAATTAAAATGCGGTATTTGATTCTAATTGCCAACAGATTATTTATGACAAAAGTATCATTTTTTGAATGACAGTGAAAGAGTATTTTTGCTTTTATTAAAACTGATATTTGCTAGTATATTAGATTTACATAACATTTTCAAAACTGAAATAACATATGCCACTTGTCACTATTACTATGCTGTTGAGTAACAATAAAATTATTCATAGATGTGTCAGAAAATAGATTTGTTACCAATATTTGCTAAAGTGTCACGATTCCCAAGGCTTTAAAAATAAGCTGTTGTTTCCTAAATGTTATTTCAATTTGCAGAAAAAAAAATAACAAACCCAAAAGTTTGTTGAATGGCCTCATTAACATTCTATTTAACAAATAGAAGTAAATATAGTGAATAGATTAAATACAGAAAACATCCCCAAACCTGTCAAGACAGGCACATAGAAAAGCCCTGCATTATCTATACACTACCAGCCTCACACACAAAATTAGAATCTCAAGATTCAAAGGTCTTTAAAACTCCAATTGTTCAATGCCATCTAGCACTTGAATTCCCTGTGCAAGAGAAGACGGAATAATAAAATAGTTAACAAAGTACAGGCACCCTGGGCAAGATTTTCCAGTTTAAATCCCAGCTTTTCCACCTCTCATCCATATAAGCTCAGACAAGTTCTTTTTGCCTTAATTTCCTTGTCTGCAAAATGGCAATAATAATGGTGCAATAAAGAATTTATCTCAAAGAGTTATTATGGGAATTAAATGAATCAATAAAAATAAAACACTTAGAACAGTGTCATGACATAGTAAGTGATCATTAAATGGTGGTGGTTAGTGTTAAGATTTCCTTGACAAGTGGCTGTTTGGCCTCTCCCTAAACACTTTCACTAATAGAGGATTTAGCAGTTCCCAAAGTGGTCCATTCCATTTACTGAGGGTTATCTAAAATCCTTCTTGATAGAAATATGAAACCTGTTCCAATCCATATTTCTATTCCATGGAAACATTCAGAATGGCAGTTGTTCAATACATACTCACAGCTAGTACAGTACCCTTCTATCTTCTCTTCATCTAGGGAAAATATCCCTTTTACCTTCATTTCTTCTTCATAAAACACAGTTTGGCCAATCTGAACATTCTCCTCTGAGTGTGTTCCAATTGTTTCTCTCTATAGATCTCTTAAAGAGTAGTGCCCTAAATTCAATATACTCAGTACCATCTGAACAACAAGAATTAAGACACACTATCACCTGCTTTAGAGATGTCACGTTTTAAAGATTTCATACCATGTAAGCAGAGCTTTAAGGCAGGTCTGATAGTGAATTTCCCAGCAATTAAATCAACATTCTATCAATATTCAACTATTGGTCGGGTACAGTGGCTCATGCCTATAATCCCAGCACTTTGGGAGTCCAAGGCGGGCAAATCAGTTGAAGGCAGGAGTTCAAGACCAGTCTGGCCAACATGGTGAAATCCTGTCTCCACCAAAAACACAAAATATTAGCCAGGTGTGGTGGCACACACCTGTAATCCCAGCTACTCAGGAGAGGCTGAGGCAGGAGAATCACTCGAACCCAGAAGGCGGAGGTTCCAATGAGTCGATATCAAGCCACTGCACTCCAGCCTGGGCAACAGAGCAAGACTCCAAGTAAAACAAACAAACAAAAACAACATTAAACTATTGACTGGTTCATGTGCCTACCAACTCTAGATAGTTATTTTCATGTGGCAATTCATTGATACCCAAACTACCATATACATGATACTCAATCTAAACAATAGTATTAAGCTAAGTCAAATTGGCTATCCCAATTTTAACATTGAAACCAAGAAAGTGAGAAGTGTCAAGAGGCTTAGTGATTATAGTTCAAATCCTTCTTTTCGAACTGAGGAAATTGAAGTCAAGAGATATAAAGTGACTTCCCTAAGGTCACACAGCAAATTAGGGCAGAGATGAACATAGGCTTTCTAGGAGGTAACCTGTGTTCCCTCTAAGGACCCCAGAGAAAAAAAATTTTAAAAAAAAGGACCCCCTACTGAACAAAAAGAATGTCTTTTTGGGAATTTAAGGCATTGAGAAATAAAGGGAGTGATTATGCAGAAGCTGGAGATGTTGGACAAATTGGAGAGTCTCAAATGATTCCACAGAGCTCCTCTGAAGAAGGAACCACTTACTCTGGTGTCAAGTCAATCTTCCTCATGCTCTCCTCCTCTGCAGTTGTTTTCTTTTCATCCCCATTTGAGTGACATCCATATTGTTTGCTGTTGTTTTTGTAATAAGCAAAGTAACTAGTATGCTTTAAATGAAAAGAAATAACTCATGGTATGCTCTTCATACCTCACAAATCTTAACATTAAAAAGTACCAGAGCCCAATCAAGGTTTGTCAAATCCATTTGTTCCTTAATAGAGACGCAACTCTATTGACAGTTAAGTCCTTTCAACGCCCAGTTTGCCTAAAGAAGAGAGTCGAGAGAACAGATTGCTTTGTGTCATACATACTCAGGGCCACCCTGTGAGCTCAACAATCTCCTCTCTTCACTAGATCTTGCCCAGTAAAGCTCCCAAGTTTGAGGATTTCACTGAAAGAACCTTCAAATTTTCTTCTAATATGGTAAATTCATGTGGTGGGCTACCGATAAACTCTTTATAATTCAGAACATTTTAAATAACATCTCTAACTCTCTTGTTTAAGGTCTTACAACTAGAACAAATACAAAGAAACTAAAAATGATTCCTCAGAGGTTATGTTACTTATAAAACAACAATCTATTTACTCATCCATGCATCCACCCACCTATCTCTATATACATTTCCAGCAAAAGGGAAACGGGACACAAAATGTCACCAATTTAACACAAGGCAGCAAATAAGTCTAACTGCCATCAGGTGCTCACAGTGTTTGGAAGCTGTGCATTCTTCTACCTGAATGCAATATACAACTTTGGACTGATGACTCAACTACAATCACAGAGCCCATATTTTCTCTCTGGAAAGAAAAACTTCTCTCTGAATTTTTATTTTTCCCTCTTAACTTCCAAATATCCAAAAACATAGATTCATTCCTTGACCTACTGTGTCATACAAGAGAACAGTAACCAAAAGGACAGCCAAATTCTAACTTTACTGTTAATTTCAGAAAGCAAAATAAATGAACTATAATCAAATTATATCTGAAATACATCAATGAGAGAATAAAAATGAGAGAATCATCTTAAGTAGAAGCATACCAGGTATGAAATAAATTAATATAACAAAGTCAAATATTGACTCTAAACTCAAGAGCAAAAGTTTTCTGAATTCATTCACGGATTACGTTAGTTTAATCCTGACTAACTCAGTGCTCATGCAAAAAATTATTACTTGCCACTGGAACTGACAAAAAATTAATAAATAAAAGTAATTATCATATAAATATTTGAATTATTCATTTCTCGGCAAATGAATCTCTTCTATTATACCACCATAATCTATCTGTGCTTGAATGAGGGCATACTTCCTCTCAGAAATTTTGAGACATTTGAGAATATTGTTTTCTGAGTACTCTCAGTACACTGGGAGTAGAAACAAATCAGAGTTAAATTATAATGAAAGCAAAAGTTTACCAAATAATTTCCAATCATTTTATTAAATAAGGTTTTCCATTTTCCAGGGTGCTAATGAAATATAAAGAAGATAAATGAAAAGCATAAATATTCATTTCGAATTTCAACCTGATTGTAAAATTTTATTAGCAAAGGTTTGTAATTTATACTTTGGAATTTAGAATGTGGTTTACACAAAGATATATTATTGAACTCAATTTCCATCACCTAAAAACAATGCCTAGGGGTCAAGAGAATGTAGTAAAGGTTAATACCATAAAAAATAAATATGTCATCACATTGAAAGCTGTATTGACAAAAGTAATAATGGCTTGAAGTTGCTCTTCTTTAAAAGGTTATGCTTCTCCTGGAAAGCAAGGAAACTTTTTTGCAGAAGACAATCAAACATGGAATAATTTCCATATCAAGGTAATTAATGCATATTCATTATAGGTGTTCAAGAAAGATTAGATATATTTGTGGAGGGAACAGAGTAGGGTCTTTCCTGCTTGATGCAGGTGGTTTGAATAATCAGAGACAGCCCTTTCAACCTCATCTTCAAACAAATGATGCTAATAGGATTCATTGTGTTAAACTTGCCTTTATGGAAAGCAACCCTCTCCAAATTAAAGAAGGTAGGTCTCAAGGTGTGCAAACACAATCCTGGCTTCCTCGTCCCAAAGTAATATGCTGTGTATCACAGTTGTCACCATCTTATTCCTGCTGATCTACCAGGACTTTGAGATTAATATTTCATTCTAATCACAAAAAGTTCAAATTAGTCATATAAACAACTGCATGCTATATAATATATACATTATTTTCTACATGTTGCTTGGAAGCATTATGAAAAAAAAAGTACAGATTTCACTGTTCCAGTTATCATACTTCATTATAGTAATGTAGCCAGAGGCTAGGCAAGAAAAAATTTTAAGAAGGATTTCTATACAAGAAAATATATATCAATCAGAACCACCTATGGACTGAAACATGCTCATAGAGTTCTGCTTTAATCAGAAAATTATTGGTGTCCTGAGATTAGCTTCCATTGATTAACCCTGACCAATTTTAATAAAAAATTTATTTTTTTAAAAAAGCTACATTCAAATGACATTTGAATCCATTAAGAAAAATAAAAGCTAAGTAGAACAGTCTTGCTCAATCAGACTGTTCATGCTAGACTAGACTATATCTGATTTTTTATTAGTAACCAAGTCTTATTTTAAATAATTATCAAAAAGCTACTTTTCCTATGTCTGTAAATGCTATAGACTCTAAGCTACACTTTGGTCATACAGAAGTGTTTGCAGAGGGATAGTTGACAGGAGAAGCCAAACCACAGGAGCAGCCCTGGCATTACTATGAGGTATACACTAGCAGGACATAGGTAAAGTGAATGAAAACAAAATATCCATCAAACATAGAAATATCACATAAAACTGAGGCAAATTAGGAGAACACTGGCTGAATCCAAGAAAAGATAATCCTTATGAACATGCAGGAATGTTGCAAATTGTAAGTGAATGTCAGTGATAGAGTTCATTAAGGGGTTCATGTTATAGTCAGTGCACTAGAAACCCTAGTCATTGGATCTTACACAGAATGAATAGTTAAAATCAAAATAAACATGACATGTGACATCTCCTTAAACACATTCTGAATATGCAATTTTATTTCACTGAAAAAAAAAAGATACTAATGTCCGGTTTTCCTTGATCTTTCAAAATACAAAAGAAATGCAAAAAGTCTTTGCACAGATGTAGCAAAGCACTGGATTTTTATATTTTGGCAGGTGCTCAATATGCAGCCCACATAATCACATGTTAATGACTGGAGTGTGTTAATCAGCATGCATACCTGATTCCTTCTTGCCCAAGGGGGGAAAAAAGCCAACTATTTCAGAGCATGTTAATGTCTCTACTTTTTTTTTTCTTTTTTGAGACGGAGTCTTGATCTGTCGCCCAAGCTGGAGTACAGTGGCACAATGTCAGCTCACTGCAACCTCCACCTCCCAGGTTCAAGCGATTCTCCTGCTTTAGCCTTCTGAGTAGCTGGGACCACAAACACGCATCACCTGGCTAATTTTTGTATTTTTAATAGAGATGGGGTTTCACCATGTTGGCCAGGCTGGTCTCAAACTCCTGACCTCAAGTGATCCACCTGCCTTAGCCTTCCAAAGTGCTGGGATTACAAGCATGGGCCACTATGCCTGGCCTAATGTCTCTACTTTAGATGAAGATTTTAATAATATGCTAGGTAAGAAAGAAAATTTTTCCAAAAATTATTCTTAGAAAGGCATATTATATAATTAAGAATCATGAAAAAATTATTTATATTTCCATAAACATTGAGATACTTCCAAGTATCATACCAGCAACCCTTTTGTTTAATTTAAACAATTTAGATTTGGGGAACTTTTAAAAATACGTACTTTTTTTAAAGGACAGTACACATCATCAGGGTGTAAAAATATAAAGGTAATCAATGTGTTAACGCTAGACAACATTTGTTGTCTATTTCACTACCCACAGCAAGAGCTTTGCCAGATTCCATGCAATAAAATGTTTTATTTTTTAGTTCAAATTCTAAATAAATTTCTGTTATTAAATTTCTGAAATAGGTTGAAAAAGAGATAGCACTGTATGCAAATATAGTTTCAAAGTTACAGGAACTGGGAAATCCCCCATAAGTCTTCCTAGAAAATATTATGCAGTGATTCAAGGTAAGGATGACCATTTTCACCTGTTAACAGAAATTTAGGCTTTAACTTTACTAAAATTGAATGTATTTCCAAAATCCAAAAATGAGAGAAGTAGTAACTAAATGTCTCAAGAAGTCTAAACCTCACAGGTTTATGGACTTTTTTCCAGTGCTTCATATGCCAATCAGGTACCACAAAGATGTACATAAATCTTACCTTAGGAGTTATCATTATGTCTATACACTAGTTAGGACCAAGTGAACGAGTGGGTTTCACTACACTTTCTAAAGTACAGTCCCAATAAAAGTAAGGAGTGCTGCCTACTACCTTAAATGACAAAATCTTACAAAAAACTGCCAACAATTCAAGTTTTTAAAATCTCTAAAATAACAAGATTAGAAATCTTCTCAAAGTCTGTCATAACAGCAAGACTGAAGATTAGATCCTCACTAAAAATTCCTGGACTGTTATCATGTAATGACAATAGCTCCGTTCCCAGAAATGGTACAAAGTCCACACCAGCAATTTTATGACTTCAAGTGAAAAACAAAAAACACTCCAGAGTTGATTAGCAACTTCATGAGACTGAAAGCTAGAGGAGCAGAGAGCAGAAATTGTTTGCAAGCAAGAAGGTGTTTTCCTCAATAGTTATTTATTAAATATCTCAGGACGCCTACCATTATTTTCATTCAATTACAGCAAAGGGCATTATTGACATCTTTTATTTAAGATGGAAACTTATTTTAAAACTTTTCTAGAAGATAAAACTCCCCTGGAGGAATTTAAGTAGGTCTCTTATAAGGAGTTTAGATATTCTGGGGCTGAGAGTCCACTATGGTTATTTCTACCTACTTAGACTAGTAGTTAAAAGCCAGATGTATATTTTTGCCAAAATATATATCAATATAAGAATGTAAGTGTACACATGTGCATAAGTTCCCACTTACAATCATCACATTTTATATCTCATGAGAGTGTTGGTGCCTTACCCACATCCCCATGGCCTATCGCAGAAGCCACCTACTAACAGTTGCTTCTTAGGCAAAAAGCTTGTCTCTCGCCGAGGCCCATTCTCTGGCCAAGAGCATTTCTACTCTCTTCCCTCGTCTCCTTGGTCTCACCAACCTCATTTCTTGTCATTCTTGACTATGTTTCTGCCCACATGTACATTACTTAAAATATTCTCTCCACCCTTTGTGTAAATTTTGTCTTCTTCAGAATCTCTGAGAACTCTTCAATGAAGAATCTCCCTAAACTGTTCACTCTTCCGCTTATCATCCAACTCTCACCTTCACTATGGCAATGGTTTCCTAATCCATGTTCCTATTTCTGATGTTCTCTCTCACAGTCCACTCTCTACACAGCAGGCGATGTGATCTTTTAAAAACATAAATCAAATCATGTTACTCCCTTGCTTAAAATTTTCCAATGGCTTCTACTTACACTTGAAAGAAAGTTTAAACACCTCCCTGTAGCCTATGAGACTCCATAATATCTGCAATCTGCTAGCCTCCCCGATTTCATTTCATACCATTCTCTCCCTCACCAGCCACCCTGTTGTTTTCTGTTTCTCAAACACACAAACTAAAACACTTTTGTACTTATTATACACTCTGACTGGGTGTCTTCTCCAAATCTTCGCACAATAACTCTCTTTTTATTCAAATTTCAGCTCAAATGTCACCTCCTCAAAAAGACCTTCCCCGGTCTTTTTAAAGGAGTAATTCTCTATCACATTTTCTTACTTAATTTTCTTCATAGTACTTATTATTGTCTGAAATTGTCTCACTCTATAAGATTTCTTTATTATCTGCCATACTACTATACTGTAAGTTCTATGATAACAGGGATCTTATCTATATTATTCACAAGTTAGTCCTTGTGCCTGGAACTTTAGCAGGTACTATATACTCAGGTATCCAGTGATGATAACTCCTTTCTAAATTATACTCTAAAGCAAAAGAAAAAAAAATATAAGGAAGGGAAGGCTCAAAATAACATGTACATTGTAATTTATCTGTTTGATATAAGTAGCTATACATAATTTGCACCAAAAAATTGTATGTAATCTGCAGAAAAGATCACCAACATTATATAAGTTTATCTGTCCTTTCTACAGTTGCAATCTAGCAGATACTCATTACACACAATATCATATACAGGTCATGAAACATTATCACAAAAATATTCTTCTCCATGCTTATTAACATCAAAAAGAATAATATGCTGTACATTTTTCCATGAAAAAAAATTATGCAAATGTATTCCAGCCTAATGAGTCAGTCCTAATGAGAACAAAAGCATGTTTTAGTGGACAGTGTCAACATTCCTCTGCAAAAAAGGTATTGGCACACCGGGTGCCATGATGAAAGTGATAGTGGTTGTGGAAAGAGAAGGATAGTGACTCTTATTTACACTAACTTTCCAAACTTCAAATGGCTCTCACTAATTAACATAGCACATTAAATTTATAATTCAACAATTTGGTGTCTATAAAATAGGTAATTATGATTAAAATCAGAATCTAAAACTTTTTATCTCAAACTGGTCCTTGAAATCCTATTTCTAAAATTTCTATTCTCCTTCTTTGCTTATGCCATTACAAATTATTTTTCTTGCTTGAACCTATGTGGTCTCATATTTTGTTGCAGTGTCACCTCAAAATAATCAGAATTTTTACATTTAAAGATTTTTTTTTCTAATCAGGAAGTGGGAATTAGCAGGACTTCTTTGCTTTGTCTTCACCTTCTCTGACAGAAAACTTCCTCTGTGGTCATGACATTTCAAAGTAAAACCCTTCCTGAATCCAGGAGATAAGAAACTTTTAGGGCTTGTTTCTAACAGTTCATGAATGAGGGCCATGAGGGCCATTACAGAAAGTAAATAACAATGGAAACTGTACAAGTGCTGAAAAAAAATGTTGTTATTTTTTAGATTTTCTTTTAAATTTTATTTCTTCACAACTATTTTTTGGGACTCAATTACAAGTACAGAATATGATCCATTAAAGAAAACTACAAGTTTTACTTAATTTCATAAACATCTTTTTTGACTTCATATTTATTTTAAAGTAGAATGAGATAAAATGTTTATTAAATTTTACATTAGCACAGTCCTCCCACTCGAACACACACTCACACATACACACACACAATATATGTAGGTTTGCAGGTCTGCCCAGAAACTTAAAATCCTTCTATTGTTTTTTTCCTGCAAAGAAAAATTGGTTAGTGATATGGTACTCACAGTATAAGTCATTACAGGTCTGATATTACAGTTGTTACACAATATTGAATCTATCCAGTGAAAAAGAAGCACAAAGGGAATTTCCAAATGCAGCTGCTATTTCCCATTTGTTAAATCCTTTTATTACACCATATAAGTACACAGCTGGGAAATACTATAGAGTGGGAGTTTAAACAAAATATTTTGGCTTCTAGTCATTTGGAATACACAAAGGCTCCAGTGGAAAGCAATGTTTGACAGCAAAAGAAAGTGAAAGTTTGAAAACATGTCTAGCAAGTATGATTTCTTTTACATTAATAGTTAACTTATTTGTACCATTAAACTGTTTTATACTATCATAAACCACATTTAATATAAATTTGGTAAGAAAATTATTAATATATATTTTAAGACAAAATTTTAGATGATAAAAGTTTGAGAATAACCCACCAAAGTAACTTGGGACTTATCAAGATACAAACACAATTTTTCTAGGAAAAATAAGTATAGTGTTCTCAAAGAAATAAAATTTGAACTGTTTTATTTCTTATTCTCCCCATACTTTCCAGTGCAGTTATTTTTATTTGTCTATGACTAGATTTGGCATAAAAGCCAAAATATATCTTAAACCTATCCTTTCTCTCTAGCCACTCTTCCTTTACACTAATTCAAGCCATTCATCTCTCACCTAGACTTCTGAAATAGACTCCCAGTGGGTCCTCCTTCTTTCACTCTTGTCTCTCTCCCATCCATTCATTATATCACAGCCAGAATTTATCTGTTTGAAATGTTTTTGAATGCTTCAAACGTTTTCCATTGAACTTAGATCAAATCTCACATCCATAATGTTATCTCCAAGGTCCTGTTTGATATAGCCCCTACCAATCTCTCCAACTATATCTCACGTTATATTGCATCCTTCATCGTAACTCTCCAGCGATGAAGGCCATCTTTTACTTTCTGACATTAAGCAGTAACTTTCTCACTTCAAATACTTCATACATGCTGTTCCCTCTGCAGTTTTACTCTTTGTTCCACTCTAACTGGTTAGTTCTTACCATCCTTGGCTCAGTGAGGGCATTCCTAACCATCTATTCTAAATTAGGTTTGCCTCATTATGTTCTCACATAGCATTCTGTTCTTTCTCCTCATACACAGCAAACATCATATTTTAATTATATATTTCTGTATATATTTATCTAATTTCTATTCCCTCTCCTAGACTATAAACTCCATGAAGGAATGAATCATGTCTGCTTTGTTCACCACTATATAGTCAGCACCTAATAAGAATGCTTGGCACATAGATGGTACTCAATAAATATTTGTTGAAATAAAAATGAAACAGCGCTCCATTATCTTGACAATAAGCAAGTGGCAGTGACTGGATATCTATTTCACCTTGGAGGTGTTAAAATGAACAACTTAAGTTCAATC
This sequence comes from Mandrillus leucophaeus, assembly GCF_000951045.1. Classification (NCBI taxonomy): domain Eukaryota; kingdom Metazoa; phylum Chordata; class Mammalia; order Primates; family Cercopithecidae; genus Mandrillus; species Mandrillus leucophaeus. The sequence goes on along the minus strand of NW_012106463.1, from coordinate 168,805 downwards.
ATAAAAACAGACTTGCTTTATTACCTTCTTCCTACTCAAGAAAACTAATCTTCCAGTGGATCTAATTGTACAATTTTGATCCCTTTCAAAACTAAAATTAGTCTAGAAACTATCTTTCAATCCTCTGCTTCTTACCTACTGCTCCAGAGCACTGGCTGTGTCTGCAAAATCATCTGAAAAAGAAAAATGTCTGCCTTCATAAATTATTGAGTTAAGTCTCTGAGACATTAAGCATTGAATAAGAATCTAAATATGTGTTATTAGTAGTAAATGTATTGGAAATATTACCTTATTTTTGTTAAGAAATAAAAATTTTCTCAGTGCCCACTTAAAATAATTTTCATTAACTTAATTTTAGTTAGCCAAAAATTAAGAAATGCAAAATGGGGTTTAAAACTTCTAATCTAATAAAATATATTAAGATTTTAATCTCTTCTAGATGCTAAAAAAATTGAATATTTTTGCTTTGAACTAGATAATTAATGTCACTGGCTATGGTTTCTGTTTTGATGATTAGGGATGGAATTTAACATAGGAAAGCTGGCTAAATATACTGCATGTATTTGATGTTGTTTCTACTTTTTGAGAAAACTCCTGTAGTCTGATTGAATGATTCTCAGGAGGTTTGCATGCCCTTTTGAAATTAATATATAGGCACGTAAGTGAGAAAAGCTTTATTATAAATCAAGAATGACCATTAAAAATTATAAATACCTGCATTTTCTCATTGAAGGTATATTCAACATATGATCTCATTCACGCAGTTGTATTTGCTTAAATGTTTCAATATTAATACATAGCCATACTTTATTTGATCATATCTATTTTGTGATATTACCAAGTTAACCACCTTAAATTCATGGATTCATAGAATAAGATAACCAATCCCCCACACAAAAATCAATCAATAAAATATATTCTTGGCACACTGACCTAATAATAAACGTATATACACTAAATCACAAACCATTTTTCAAGTTTTTTGAGTTATTAGTATCTTAGTAATATGTACCTGGTAGTTGTTTCATGATCTAAACAAAAATAACTCTAAGGTCATCTATTTCCCTAAAATATCTATTTATAATGAGGACATACTAAGGAATACATTTAGTGGCAGTGATCAGATTTTAAAAGCTCACCATTCTTTGCTGAGATGACAGAACGCTGTCCCAGTCAGCATCTTGTTGAATGGTATTGACAAGTGTTGGTAGCTCCTCAGAGTGAGGTTTGTTGTGCATTATGGGGTGTAGAGGCAGATGGGAGGCCACATGTTGATCGCTGACTTCTTCCTTTTCCCTTGAGGTTAAATCCTGGGTTATCGCATCCTCTCCATCAGCTGCACAGGCAAATGGAGAGGTGGCTTGCTTGGAAGACATTCTTCTGCAGAAGAAGGAAAACAGAATGGATTAAAAATGGCTATCAATAACAAAACGTAAACCAACCCTTGCATTTGGGCTAGTTCAGGAAAAAAGGAAAGTTATTTAACTTTAGAGATATTTGTGATCCACTCTAAACCCCAGAAAAAGAACTCTTGGCTTATGTGTCCTGCTTTCCCTCTTTGCTTTTAACTCAGCAAACCTCTTCCCAGTAACTACTGCATATTTTCTCTCCTATAATCCATTAATGATTTTTTTACAGAGTAAGTTTTCATAATGGACAGGGTATGTATGCGTATATTTTCCCTCCTAGTTTTCTTAACTAGATTATAAGCTTCTTGAGAGTATTTAGGGTGATAGTTAGCAATGGAAAAAAATGAATGAATGAACTGGCAAATGAGTCAGTTTGCAAGATGATTTGAAAGCACAAATATCCAACTTTCTCCTATGGTTTATGTAGGAGCAAAAGAAGTATATGTAGGAAAATATAATCAGGAGAGTAAATAATTCATAATTAAAGTCCTAAACAAATCTGATCCTGACTTCTTTGTTTATACTTTGTATTATTAGGGCTGGGCCTAACACTACTTAGTGCCATCTAAAGCTTGTTAAAAGACCTTTAAAATGAGTCAATTGTTGTAACTTAACTTTTAAGTGACATATTGATTGAGTGGCTGATACTGTTAGATTAGTTTTAGGACAATTTTGTAGCATTTGAATTGAGTATCTGAAATAGCTATACCTCTATTTTGTATTAGAAAGTACATTAAAGATTCAAAGCATTTACCATGAAAATAGTAAAATGCCTACTGTGCATAATATTTAAAACCTCCAAATACAATACTGAACATTATTTATGTGCCCACAAATAAATATCGACTACACTCTGCATGACAAGGGCTCCATTTTGTACCCTCATATGAAATCAGAAAACCATGATTATTAAGTAGAATTTCAAAATGTTTAGAATATCATTTTATCAAGATGCATTTCTTGGCAAAATGGTTAGAAAATAAAACCACTGAAAGTTTATAACTTAACAGAAGAGGGAATATAGCATTTTTTCTAAAACTTTACATCGTTTTTAGTTTATTACATCTTTAGCTCTAAAACTGCTGTGTAATGAAAGGAATGAAATCTCCACCTTAATTGCTATTTAGCATTAATTGATTTCATACCATTTTTAAAAAAACACACAAATCAGTTAACATAGGAAACCACATGAGCATTTTTCAAATTAGCAAATCATTAACTTGCTAGTACTGTTTCTGCAGACAAATAAATACTGATTAAAGGGTCTAGAAATCTGAGATTAACAGTTAAATTTACAAATCTGTCACATGCTTTCATGAATATTACAGTGAAGGAAATATCAAGTGCAAGAAAAATAATTAAGTTAATTCCAATTTAAACAGTAGTTTTTATGTAGCAGCCCATGTTTCACATAGGATTTAACAGCTAATGCTAAATTTCTCACAATTAATGAGGGGGCTCAGATTTAGTATCCTACAGTGAAAAAAATTAATATAAGATCAGCTAATCTAATTATGCACAGTTCTAAATAAAAGTATTACAGGCTTTTGAAGTGCTTTGAAACATATTAAAATGCTGATACCAATTTATAATAATCATTCTACAAATAACAAAAAATGTATCTATTAAATTTGATACTAGAAAATAAAATGGGGGCAAGGGAATGCAAAAGAATGCCTATAATTTCTTTGAGAAGAAATGAATTAAATGTTCTAAAGAGTGCTATATCAATAAATCAGATATATTCTTGACCAATTTATACCAATAATAACAAATGAACAAACATATACATGATTATGAAAAATGGTAGCCAATGGATGCTTCTAGAATTACTATATGGCTTACTTTACTGGCCCCATAACTACTATTATTAAAACCAGGCAAATTATAATTGTTCTGCAAGTTAATCAAGAGCTTGCCACAAACAAGAGTTATTTCCTGTTTCAGATACTGACAATATCAATAATCATTCATGTTAAAAACAAAAGAATGAATGTACTTCTGCTCTTTAAAATAGTTAAATACAGTTGGAAGTCATGATCCAAAAATCAGTTACTTTAGTTCCCTCAACAGACATCTTCTTATTATAAAGTGAATTGGCTCCTTCCAATAGCAGTGTCTATGATTGCTGCTTTAGTATAAATTAATCATGACAAAACTCAAAATGAAAACAGTCTCTTAAGAATAATTTCAACTATAAACTTCACCAGTGAACAATAGTGCACAATCCTAATTAAATACAACTCTGCAGCTGTAAAAATAGACTAAATCTATGAGTTGAGTTTAAAGGATGGTTTGTTAGAATGTTTTCTTAAGGAAGGCTGGGTCCTCAGTCTTAATCAGCCAATAAATTATTTCCTGCAATTACATTAAATAGAAAATTATCTTCAAATGGGGAGTGTTAATTGAAAATCAAAATTCAGAGGGAAGTTTAGAAATTACACGCTGAATACAATTAGTGAGGAAAGGCTTCACCTCTATTCATCAACAGTCTTCTTGTGATTCCTCCAGTGGCCATTCAGGAATGCTACCTATTTATAACATCTCACAATTTGTCTTTTATTTTGCACCTACAAATACATATGTGTATCAAGGTTTCAAATAAAACATAAGCTGCCAATAAAAGCAATATTAAATCTGAGTGTTCATCCTCAGTTCACACTATCATTAGACGAAAAGGAGATAGGGGAGGTAGGACAACAATGGTTAACAATCAAGAAAAACACACTCAATTTTGAAATCCCTTTCCTTAGCAAAGGAATTAACATTTTTTGTTCCAAAAATACTTTTCCAAATCATATAATTTCTTGTTTTTACTTTATTATAGTCCTTAAATGTATTGCTAGTGGAGAAAAAGATGGGTTTTGTTTTTAGCAAGGTATTTCCTTGAGCATTTCCTTTTGGTAAAATTGTTGGGGTTTTTTTGTTTACATCTTTTTTTATATTTGGTTTTGCTGTTGATTTTTGTTTTGGGTGGTGGTTTTGAGTTTTGCTATAAAACATGCACAAATTGTTTTTAATGCAGAGTTTATTAAAGTTTAAATTTGCTGATTATTAGATCTGATTCACTGATTTTTTGCATAATTACTTTATTAAATAATCCTGATGACATCTCATTCATTTCTTTACTTTAGCTTTCCCCTTTAAAACATTTTACTCAACCAACCAAACTGTATTCTAGAAGCTTCAACGACACTTGACTTTTGGTAATGCCTTTACTATAACCACTGTACCACAGTTACTCTCCTTTAGAAACTCATAAATCAAATATACCCACGTTTCAGTGTTTTAAAGTGTCACGTGGAATGCTTACATTTATTTTAATGCTCAGTCAGTAATTTTCCATTGCAAAAATTTTCAACCCCAACATATTAAAACAGCACCTTACTTTAGCTGCTGCCTTATAGAACTAATAAGCAAAAGAAAATCAAAATCCTTGCGGAATGGTCAATTTCGATGTGACTATACTTTGTTTTATTTTTGCACTATTATAACTTAAAAATCATTCAAATGAATTGTTTTTTTAATTTGTATTAAAAAAAAAATCTCCCTAGTTATACCCCCTGAAAACAGGGGTTTATAATGGAAGTGCTGACACAACCCTAACTAAAGCAGCGCAAATGTTGCCGCTATAATACACAAAATCAAGTTCTATTATTCTAAACTATCCTCGCTCATGGGATTTTTCTTTACTGTGCTCCCAGCCAAACTGCTGAAGCATGAAAAATTTAAATGCAATCAAATGCGCCCAATTCTACTTTACTAGAACAAGTGTCTACAGTGGTACAATCTTAAAAGGAGATGCAACAGATTTGTTTGGTGTTTTTTTTAACTGTTTATTTATAATACAGTGCATTGGAGATAAAATAAAAGAGGAAATTACACTCACATGGTACCAGTGTATTGACTACACAGAGTACATTATAATCAGAGAGAAAAACTACATTGTCAACTTATCACATTGGTTAAACAAGATGGTTTTCTGGGGCATAGCTATTATCAAGTAAAACCTTCAAAGAGAAGTAAATATCTTTGGGACACATAAAACTAAATTCCCATCATATGTTCCCTGAGTTTGAAATGTCTCTGCCCAACAATCAAGTGAACCCAAGATGTCAGGCCACTGGGAAGAACTCGGGCTTAGGACTTTGGGAAATGAGATTGCTGGAGATAAAGCTTCCATTTACTGAGAATGTTCTCTAGGAAGTCAGTAGGAACACCTCTAGAAAGGTGATAATTATTCTACTCCAAAACACCAGTACAAAGTCTGAATGTTTGGGCTATTACAAACTTACTCAGACAGTAAATTTATTTTCTGTTCTGCAACAATAAATCAAAATTAGTTGGCCCAAGACTTTATAAAATGATGAGAATGCTGGATACATGTACATTAAGTCCTCTATCTCAGAATATCATATTTTCTAGAACTTTTCTGATTTGACATTATTCTTTAAACACAGTTATTTTTATATGTTTAAAGTCAGGATTATTTTTAAACAAACTTCAAACTTTTAAACTTTCTCATAAGACAATCACTCAAAATTACATTTTTTAAATTACAGCTTGAAAAGTATCCATCTTTCAAAACTATCATTTGAAACTTATATAATTATCAAAAAGAGTCACTGAATTCATCATAGCAATATATTTAACTGGGTTTTTGAAAATATTTCCATTATTTTTATGATTATTATCAAATGGCATTCACTTTCCAGGTGTGTTACATTTATTCAAAAGAAGTCCTGTTTTTAACATAAAGCAACATTTTAAGAGTTGTTCTACTCATTTAAAAAAATTAAAACTTCAGGCCAACATTCACACTTATTTTTGCAGCTCAGCTCCAGGCTATCTGGTAGACTCATTTCTGTCAGATAATTCACTGTTAATACAATGCTGTACTTGAGCTGATACTGAGAAATAAACAACTAATTTTCCAAAAATATAACACAGTGCCTCTCATTTTAAGGAACATGAGTAACAGATATGTTTAGTTGCCAAAAAGCACAATACCCAGGAACCTCTACAAAGGACACCAGTCCACCCAGCCTAGGGCAAAGAATGATTTTAAAACCCTCTTCTTATATATCTAATTTCCACATTCAAGGGTCTTGGGGAAGGGAGGGTGGCATGGTACACCTTAATTCTAGATATTAAAATGAAGACATACCTTTTAAAACATTCCTTGATTCATCCCAGTAAAGTCAGAGGGTGCTTACTAATTATTTGTATTACTTTATACAACACTACCACCTACTCTCCCCCAATCCACCTCCAAACTTGCCTCTACTTCTGCCAGATTTTTCTTTTTCTTCCATGTGTTTAACAAGTAATTAAGAAAATTCAGGTGAAAAGAAGGTAACTGTTTTCAGAATTACCTTAGAAAGTTATAAACCTATCTTCTAGAGTTTGTAGCAGCACTTTCAGAACAGATATGGTAACACATGAGGACAATACCTATTAGAAGAAAACTCACAGATTTGAATTAGTTGTCAAATCAATGGAGATGAGGTAAATGAAATACATTTGAAGCTCCTGAAGTATGTCTAAGAAAGTGCTTAAATTAATGGATTTTGACTTTTCTAAGGGTCCAATTTTTCACAGCAAAGCACCAAAATTGTCTTCAAAGGCTCTCTGAGCTTCTTACAAAACAAGAACTACCTGGAACAGATTCTTCTTAAGTCATCAAAGTTTGTGTTTCTAGAGTTTATATTTAGCTGACAATATTGCTGTCACTTTATGTAGCTTAAGACTGTTCTTTGGACTAGAGCTCATATGTCTTGGAATGCTTTGACTCATGAATTGTTTCTCCTGATAATGTTACATCACGTAACTACCTCTGTCTAATTGGTTAGTATCTGCTGGAAGAGACAGGCAACCAGCCTAGCGACTGGCCTGCTGACTGACTGCCTATGGAAAACCTATAATTATTAAGTGTCCCTGAGTATCTGATTTCTTCCTGGCATCAAAACAACTTGACTTCATGTAACATCAATCTATACGTTTTGCTTGATAGAAATAGTATGGTTTTCTCACAGTTTATCTACCAGTAACATTTTGGAATTTTTGCTTCGGAAAGCCAGGCCCAGATTTTATAAATAAAATCAGTGACTTAATAATAAGAGTAAAACCTAACAATGGCTACTATAAATATACACTAACTTAGAGGATGTTAATCTAGCACAATGACTTTATAGCTCAATGAAAAACCTCTGTGTGGCTGGAGTGAAAGAAAGCTGTCTAAAATAATAGCAGAATGAATTTATTTATGTAAGTTCACTTTGAATCTCCTCTTCATAAAAAATGAGAACTATAATTTTTTAAGTGAATAAACAGACATCTCTCTGTCAGCTTGAAACTGGCCCATTAATATGGAAGCCCAAGTACAGGATATCTTATCCAATTATATGAACAAAAATCATAAACCAGAACAATAACTTCTCAGAGACAAAGTGTAGGAAACTGTCACTGTATACTTTTCCATTCTTAACTCGAATTTCCCTCTTCAATATTTCCAGAAAAAAAGAGAAAAATGAATATTGATACTATATAGATTGTTTCAAAATACAAAAATTCACACAAACACTGAACAAATTTATATAAAGAAGTTCATCTCTGAGGTTCTCCTTTAGCTAAATAAGGCAATCTACCAAGTCCACTCTTTCATGTGATGAAATAAGGTATAAATTTCAGGTTCCTATTCACAGAGAGACAATAAGAAGAGAAAGAAGAGGGAAGGGGGAAGGGAGTGAGAGTAGAGAGGGAGGGGAAGGGGAGGGGAAAAAAGAAGGGAGGAGATAGAAGGGGAGGAGAAAAACAACCATGGCTTTGCAGTTCATTTTCAGTTTGTCTACTTAATGAAAACCTCATTGTACAAGTCTGAAAACCATTTCCAGCCAGCAAAGTATTTCTGATTCAGCAGAGGTTACACAAGCATCAAAGCAGTTAAATATAGGTGCCAAGCTGCATTGCCAGGAGCTCTTAGTACTGTGAGTTAGTGTTACCTGACAGCTTAGTGAATATAAAATTACTTGTTTCTCCAATTGAAGACAATCAAATTGTCACCTTCCATTGTAATAATGCACAACTAGTGATCAGCAAAGTGCAAACATAATTACCATGAAGAAAACAAAAAATCAAATCTAAATCTCGCAACAGAGTAAACACATCTATCTGCTTCCCCAAAAAAGGAGTGCATTTTAATCCTGAAGGCTGCGATGCAATCTTCATGTTATTTAATAATAAGATTTATTCGTCTTAAATTAAATAAAAATAAAAAACAAGAAATACTAATTCATAAAAAGTGACTACAAATATTAATAAGAGCACTACAACTTTCCAGACATTTCCAAGCACAAAGGCCTACAAATTATATCACTGCCATTTGAAACTATATCATTAAAGTGTATGTCAGCACATTTTCCATTACAAAAACTTTGTTTTTAGAGACGTCTTTCTAGCCTAGAAATCTTCCTGAAGGATGAAAAGGACAGGCAGGATCCAACCTCAAAAGCTTTTGTCTTAATTTTCTAAATGAGTTACGCTTCATTTTTGTCTTCTAAAGTAGCTTTTATTTTTGATGTTGAAAATTCATCTCACAAAAGTGATTTAATGTCTCTACACAAGTTTAGAGAAATAACAAAGCATAGGACACATATCCACAACTGTTTTTGAGCCACTCAGCATCTGGAATTCTCATCCAAATTTGGTAACCATATTGACTGACTACCAAAGTGATCTCAGTAACCTGAAGCTAAATTAGTATTAAAGGACTGAAAATTTGACATGGTTCTCCCACACTCCAAAGATTCCTAAGATACAAATTAAAATGAATATAATTAATATAGATAATGCTCCAAACAAACTGCATTTTAAAAGCTCTCTTAGGAAAGTGATTTTATTTCATAACTAACTCAAGATTTAAGACATTCAAATTTACATCATTCCTTCCAATACAGCAAAATCTCTAATCATTCTCAAAATACTCTAAATATAGGGGCTTTTTCCATCAATAATGTCATTTCTATCAGACAATATGTCCTACAGCTAGGCTGAGTGTAATGGCTCATGCCTGTAATCCCAGCACTTTGGGAGGCAAAGGCAGGAGGATCACGCGAGGTCAGGGGTTTGAGACCAGCCTGGCCAACATGGTGAAATCCTGTCTCTACTAAAAATATGAAAATTAGCTAGGCATGGTGGTGCGCACATGTAATCCCAGCTCTGCAGGAAGCTGAGGCATGAGAATTGCTTGAACCTGGGAGGTGGAGGTTGCAGTAAGCCAAGAGTGTGCCACTGTACTCCAGCCTGGGCGACAGAGCAAGGCTCTGTCAAAAAAAATAAAAATAAAAAAGAAGAAGAGGAAGAAGAAGAAAAGAAGAAGAAGGAGGAGGAGGAGGAGGAGGAGAAAAGAAGAAAGGAAGAAGAAGAAGAAGAAGAAGAAGAAGAAGAAGAAGAAGAAGAAGAAGAAGAAGAAGAAGAAGAAGAAGAAGAAGAAGAAGGGAGAAAGCAAGCAAGCAAGAAAATATTTCCTACAGCTAATGCCTGATACGCCTGACATTCTATTTTTACCATGTGCCTGATATACCATTTTACCAATATTTCTTACAGCTAATGCCTGATATGCCTGATATTTCCATTTTAACTGTTTCAATTTTGAAATATTTCCTACAGCTAATGCCTGATATGCCTAATATTCCATTCCAATTTTAGAACAGATACTTCTGTTCTAAATAACATCATTTATGATCATTTAGCACAAAAATGGACCAGTTTAGCAAAAAAGGAGGAGGCACTAACTACACCAGGGTGACAGTGAAATGAATTGAGGATCATCAAGAGCATAGGCTCTCCTGAGCTTGAATCTTAGAATACAAATCCAGACATTGATAATCTACTATCTCCTTCCTTAGAAAAATGCTTTCATCTGATATCAGTCTCAACTGGTGTTCCTCAATCTTGCATTGTGTTCCTCTTTCTCTATTCCTCTATTTTATTACAAAGGAATAGAGGAAAGAGTGAGATGAAGACATTGGTTGAACATTGGTGACTAAATCAGAAGGAAAACAAGGATAGCAAGAAACAGGAGAAAAGGGAAGTCCAATCTCCAGCTGCACGTTTTATTTTGAGTTGAGATAAACTTCACATCATTAACAGAAATGTCTGGATGTAAGAAATAAGACAGTTTTAGAAAAGCATCTTTTTCCTTGCTCTTAGAACTTTCAAATAATATAATACAATTTTTTCCAAGAGACACTTCTTATAAGCTCAGCACAATAAAAATCTCCCAGGCAAAGGGGATTGCAATCAGTATTTCCTAAACTTCGATGATGGGTAATTTAATCAATTCCTGAAATTATACTCCTACAGAGTATTTATTACAATATAGTAAAATAAAAAGTATTAATGACAGGAAGAAAAGGAAACTTCTTGTCAGAGAATGTCTCTCAGACTCTGGGAGATAAATGCTTGCATAGCACAAGCTTATGGTAAATGGGAAAAAAAGAGAACTCATTAAAATATTTTGTTTAATTAAAAAACAAGTTTATTCTGTATATTTCATGAGGACAGGGCTCATCCATCTTGTTCATTGCTGGATCCCTAGTGCCCAGCACAGTGCACAACACATCATAGACAATCAATACTATGGGAAAGAGGGAGGAAAAGGCAGAGAGGGAGAGATAGGCAAATAGCTTATTGTTTTAAATTAAAGTGAATAGATAATCACAGAAAATACCACTCCATGTTAATACTGCCAATCTAAACATTATTCTTTCTCTATACTCTTTTTATCAAGCATCTTAAGATTATTATATCCATATCCCCAACACTAAACTCTCTCATCTCCCAGAAATCCAACAGTCCTCAAATGACTGTGAAGTATTTATACCAAGATATGCTCTGCAATTTCACATTAAACATCTTAAAACTAGATTCATCACTATTTTCCTCAACACCTCCCCTCATTCATCCACACCCAGAAGAGTACCACTGTCAGAATCATCAAGGTTCAAAACATGAACACTGTATCGACCTCCTAATGTTTATCCTTGCTTCTCAATGCCAGCTCATCATGAAGCTCCATCAGCTATTTCTTAATGTTTCTTATGCTCATTTCTCTTACCATACTTATAATCTTAGCACAGGGCTTTTTCACATCTCATATCTAAACTCTTAAAACAGACTCTAAACTACTTTCTCTATTTTAGTATCTCCTCCACCAAATCGATCTTACTGCTACTCCCTTCATCAGGCCACTCTCCTGATCAAAAAACACCAGTGACTCTCCCACTAATGACAAAATAAAGTCCAAACTCCTGACCCTGGCACTCGAGGCCTTCCATCCAGATGCAACCAATCTTTATAAATTTATCTTCACTAGTCAAACTTCACTTATTGTTGCCTCATAGCCTTTGCTCTTCCTGTCTTTGCCTATTTACCTCACTTTCCTTTCCTATTGTTAGGAAACCAACTGAGCTTATTCAAGGTAACTATGATCTACCCCTCTTCTAAACACCTCTAATAAGATCTCAGAGATTAGATCTTATTAGATATTTTTATATCACTCATTCAACACTTAATGGATATTACCTCACATAATCTTTTTAAAATGTATAATATCATTATATTTTCTAAGTAACCTCAACCACATTACAAACTTCTCAAGGGTGAGAACAAAATCCTAGCTTTCTCTACATTCCCACAATACTTAGCACAACGTTTTGTGCAAAGAAAACACTCAGTAAATATTTCCCAATTATTTAAATATTATTAAATTAATAGGCAGAAATAAACTTAGGGTATTATCTTCAACCAGAAAAAAGTAGCCATGAAAAAGGACTTAAAATAAACTGGTTTTCTGGGGGTGTCTTCTCTTTGCACACATCCTGGACAATAAATTCATCTCATATTTTAAAAGTTCTGCATATTCCCTGGCAAAAAAAAGCCTCCCAAAATAATCAGTTTATGTTGCCAGAAACATAAAAAAAGATGGATAAATGGATGAACCAATGGACAGATGATGGATGGATGGATGTTGAAGAGATGGTTGAAAAGATACATAGATAATTTTTACTAGATGCTTAGAAAGTACCAGGCAGGCACTGTGCTGAGCACTGCTACATGTATTATTTCATTTAGTTCTCAGAGCAACTCTAGAAGTTAAATAATGTCATTATCCCTGTTTACTGATAAGAAAGCCAAGGCACAAAACTGTTTATTAAAACAATAAAAAATGAAATCTTACTTAAGGTCATACCTAGTAAATACAGAAGGCAAAATTTCATCTCAGGTTGGTCTAATGCCAGGGCAGATGCTATTAGAATTAAAAGTGTCTGAAATCTAAATTAAATAAATTATTAATTATTTTCAATTATTATCTGAATTATTCTTTACTAATTTATACCATTCCTGTAGAATTTTATTTTGAATATTCTGGTTAGACATTCGAAATACTCATTTAATCAGAGCTTAGTAAAAGGATTTGCTATCTTTTTCTTTTCTGTCTACTTCTAGAGTTTGAGATATTTAATTACTAGATAATAACTTTAAAAAGGAGAGAGAAACATAGAGCAGGTAATTCTCTAACCAACCCATTTAACTCTCATCCTGGGCAATTTGACAACAAAATTGGTTGAGGAAGTAGTTAAAGCTACTGACACACAAGGCTGGGAGGTTCACTGTAGTTTTTACACAGTAATTTTCTAACAAATATTTGTTCGTTGTTAACCATCCATGCTTTTCCTAGCATGCTATTTCTGGTTAGCCTAAACGATCAACATTTAATTATATTCTTACATAGACAATTATGAAATAAAATAAGAATGTCACTGTCCATTTATTTCAAGGCCCAGAGAAATATGAGATCCAATTTCTACCTTCCATCTCTGACCAGAGAAACCACACCAGCTATATCAGATACAACTGGAGCTGTTTCACTACAAAAGTCAGTGTTGAGAGCAGCCTTGAGAGAAAACGAAATGAGGAGATTGAACAATATGTATTTAACACACTACTCGTCTAGAGTTGATTTCAGGGAATGCAGAGTAATTTAGATACCCTCTTAAAATATGACTACTATATAACATTACATATATCCTAACTTCTGAGGAAAAGAAATAGAAAAGTCTCTCACACGAGGACATGAATTTTTATAAATTGTAATTGTCTGTGAAAGCTGAAGAAAGGTTTTTACCACCAACCCAATTTCCACATTTTTTTATACACACCAAACAGTCTGGTTTCACAAATAACTACAGTGCTGCTATCTTGTATTTCTCCCTCTGTACTTCCACCACCTTCTCCCTTTCTTATAGCTATGTCCTTTAAATTTCTCACTTGTATTTCCTGGAATTATAAACAGCTCCAGGAGAACATGAGAATCCAATTGTTTCCATGAATCATCGCACAGAATTGTTTGAGTTATCATTATAAAAGACAAGTATGACTACCCGCTATCTTGCATACCTAAGGGATTCTTTACCAAGTACATATTTGCACACCTACCAAGGTACAGAATTTCTAGTTTTCCCAAACTATGGTGTTAGTTATAGGAAAGAATCCTGCATTATTTATCTTGTCCTGTTCTTTCTTCTCATATAACCACCACTTCCACCTCACAATTTCCCAAAATGGAGTAGTTCCCTGAAAAACTTTTACATGTATCATGCCTAATCTACCAGCTTTTTAGATTTCTTCAAAAGTAATTCTTTATTTGCATCCATGGTGCCTAGAACTGGAAAACTACTTGCTACCAGTCTTATGAGGATAGATTGCCAGAAGGAAAAGTACAGTATAATGGAAAGGTTTAGAGGAAGGACTTAAATCTCACTTACTACATCTGTGAACTTGAGAAGTTACTTAACTCTCTGAGTCTCCATGTACCCATCTATAAAATTAGGGACAACACATCTTCCTTGAAAAGTTGTTGTCAAAAGATTAATTTGATATATGTGCAAATACCTGGTATTTGGTAGTTATGAAACAAATGCTAACTTTCTTTAAAGAAAACTTCACATAAAAATAGTTTGACTTAAACAAAAACAAAAATCCTTAAGGAAAAAGATTCTGAATTTTTACACATCACAATAAATAAAAATTCCAGGGACTGTAAGTTTTCTAGTCCCAATATACTCGTGACCCAGTGCTGAGTGAACTAATGACTAGAACCATGGCAAGAGGATAAAAACCACAGGGCAAAATATATTGTTACTGTTTCCCAAAGGGGGTATGGACAGGAGGGAATCACTTTTTTACACAGGAAAGACCAAAGCCTACAGCATCTGCTGCTGATAACTGTATTCCTAAGGACAATGGAGACCTGAGCTGTAGGTGCCTATTCAAACCTCTTATTATTAACCTCTTTCCTTGATTTTCAACTAAAACGGGCCAAGTATTTGGAGACTGTAACCTATTTGCTCAGAATTAATTTTTAAACAGAAGCAGTCTTGCAGTAT
>NW_012106463.1:66448-148948 GCF_000951045.1 Mandrillus leucophaeus | reverse complement strand
TTGAAAGAAGGTAGATGAAGCGAGTAGGGAAGGAAGAGGAGGAAATAATATGAATAATCACAAAGGAAATATCAAAGAAGAGAGAAGTTTTACTAATAAAAATAGCAATGTAATGGTTAATGGTATTGAGTGCATACTATGTGACAAGCTCATTACTTTATGCTTCACAGTACCTCATTAAATCTCAAAACAACCCCACAACAAAGCTACCAATGTATCCCCATTTGCAGATAAGCTAAGTGAGGCTTAGAAGTGGTTAAGTAATTTGACTATGGTTATAAAGCAAATGAGAGAGAAGAGATTCAAGTGAGTCCTGTCTGATTCCAAATCCCATGCTTTTAACTTTTATACTATACTTCTAATGATATCAGTTACTGAATGTTAGCCATGTGTCAAAAACTATCCTAGCTGCTTTGCACAGGCTACCTCTAAGACCTACAACCACCTAAAAAAGTAAATATCATTGTCCCCATTTCACAGAAGAGAAAGGAGACTGAGTAGCTGATCTAAAGTTGTACAACTAGTAAGAGGCATCACCAGAGTTTGGGTGGTGATGCCTAGTCTGTTTGGATGCACCCTTTCCACTACATTATGATGTGTATATATTCTGATTCTTTCCTTCCTTCCCTGCAAAACTCTTCCCCATCTCTACATTTCCAGATATTACCTTCAAAGCTCAGCTAATATCTTACTTCTTCCAGAAGCCTGTCTGCAAAATATTAGTTCACCATTGCATTCCTATCACAATTATTTGTGTAACATTCATTTAATTTGATCAAAATAGATATGTATTTATTTCCTCCTATATGTTTATGTTCTATATCCCCAGTCAACTCCACAGTGCCTGTAGCAGGCTCCTCAGACAAGAAGTACTGTCCAAACACAGCTTACACTACTCAGCCTCTAGAAGGGGACAAGAATTGTGTCATAATACTTTGTATCCCCCAAGATAACTGGCAGAAACCTAAGTATAGTAGGGCTTAATAAATAATGTGTTGAATGACTCCAATATACTCTAAAAGTAAGAAGTTTTTGGCCAGGTACGGTGGCTCATGCCTGTAATCCCAGGACTTTGGGAGGCCAAGGCAGGAAGATCACAAGGTCAGGAGATCGAGACCATCCTGGCTAACATGGTGAAACCCCGTCTCTACTAAAAATACAAAAACTTGGCTGGGCATGGTGGCGGGTGCCTGTAGTCCCAGCTACTCGGGAGGCTGAGGCAAGAGAATGGTGTGAACCCGGGAGGCAGAGCTTGAAGTGAGCCAAAATCATGCCACTGCACTCCAGCCTGGTCAACAGAGCAAGACTCCATCTCAAAAAGAAAAAAAAAGAAGAAGAAGTTTTCAAAAATAATATTAGCAACAGCTAACTCTCCCTGTATGTATGGAGACTTTATATATATTCAATCCTTATAAAAGCCAGTAACTTAGTTACTATTGTTATCTTCTTTTTACAGAAGAAACTCTGTAAAATCAAAAAAGTTAAGTGACTTGTTCAAGGTCATGCAGCCAATAAGGATGGCAGAGTCAAAATTCAAGCCCATGCAGTCTCACTTCAGAGTCAGCATTCTTTTGACTACTTTATAATAAAACCTTCACTCAACAGATATTGCAATAAAACCTTCACTCAATAGATGTTGTTCCAAGATTAAACAACTCTCACGTCTTAGAAAAAAATTGTAAATTCACACATTACTTCTGCTATAAACACTGGAAAAGATAGAAAGAAGAGTCTGTCTGCATAGAGTAGAAAACCAGAGTAGCAGGTACAAAAGTGCTAGGGAAAATAATAAGAAAAGAAAATTGAGAAGTATTTCTCTTGCAAAAAATTAGTGTGTGCCATTTTTGCATAATTTTCTGTGATTTATGAAGCATCCATGCCAACTTCCTCTCAATACACCAAATTAGAGAGCATACCTCCGAGTGAGCAACCATTGTTAAGGAAACACCCTGAAACCCTACCCCAGAAACATGTAATCCTGAACCAGTGAAATACAACCACCTCTGCACTGACACACAACAGCTGTTTAGGGTGTCCAAGGAATGGCCTGAAGATAGGAAAAATTGGAAAACTGAATACCAATTTCCAAATCTTTTAAACTTTATTAAGCTGTTGCGAAATTCATGGAAAAGAAATGTAAGATATATCTCTACTTTTAAATGGCAACAAGAAATTTTTGATAACTTCAAAATCATGAAAAATAGAGGTAAGTGATGTATGCTTGTATGTAATTCATAATATATAATTTGCAAGGCCTTATCCTGTACATTATTTCTTTCAATTCACATAATAATTTGGTGAGATCAGTAGTATTATCATCTCTACAGAATCAGCCTCTACAAATGAAGCTTAGAGAAGATAATTTCCCACAGTTGTTTAGGTAGGAAGTGGTGACACCTAAAATCCCAGTCCTCTAAAACAAAGCCCTTTCCCTTGTATCATGTGGTTCCTCTCATAGAAGAAAAGGGAAATAACAGTATCTTGTGTTACCGAGGGGGAAAAAGTAACAGTGATTGCAAAATGGACAATGACTAAAACATTGGAATGACAGGTTTCATCTCTCTTTCTCTACTCTTTTAAGGAATCTCCACATTCCCCTTTGAAAGTAAAATAAATAAACTAAGGGGTACAAGTAATAAAAAAATAAAGACCCTCCCAGTTGCTTTCCATCCCCATGTTCCCTAACTTCACTCCTCCACTCTCTGAACCTTGTGGAACAATCACAGTAACATGGTACCACCATAGTTATGTGATAGACACTCAAAAAAGCCCCATGACTCAGTTCAGAGAAAATGCCAAAGGAAAGCCTGAGAAAACCTAGAACATGGAAAATAAAGCAATTTTCCCTACAGAACAGCATGATAATTCTCCAAAGGAAAATATAATATAGCATGACTATACAGAAGCATTGCGTGGTATGCTGTATGTGATGAAAAAAAAAAAGTGGGGGAACTAGAGTCTGGAAAATGGAAGAAAAATGAAAAAGCAGACAACCCTATCTAGAATCTGTTATGCCTGCAGAATTCCATGCCTCAGAGTAAAGAAAAATGCCTGCTTCAGAATTCTATAATTTTCTGGGGAATCGAGGTCAATAAGCATGTCTACCCTTTCTCAGAACCAGTACATAGAATTTTTCATCATCCATATGCAAGGAATGACAAGTCAGACACTTCATTGCAGAGGCAGCCATTGTGAAAATGGCCACACAGGATACACCTGTGATACCTCTGGTCATAGAGATCTTTCTAAGTCTGGCACTATGCCGGTAACATACAAACATATGGTTCCAGAGATGGTTTCACTGTTCTTCTTTCATTAATTCATTTGGTAAATACACATATGTATATGCCTGACACTGTTCTAGCTGCTGAGGATAAAGCAGTGAACAAGATAAAACACCTGCCCTTATATACTTGCATTCTAAGTCAAATTAAACCACCTACAAGATTTCTTCCAACTCTAAGATTCTTAAAGTGCAAATGTCCCTGGTAGAAAGACAATTTGAGCATTTAAAGGAAAGGGACCACCTTCTAGCTTCAGCATCTAGCATAATGCTTAGCACTCAGTAAAGGTTTTTGAGTAAATGGAGAAAACCACTTTATAGATTGAGCTTTCCTTAATCTGAAAATGCTCCAAAATCTGAAAATTTTTGAGCTCCGACAAAATGGCCAAAAGACATGCTCATGGAAGCATTTTAGATTTTTAGATTTTCAGAAGAGGGATGTTCAATCCAGTATCTGCAAATATTCCAAAATCCTCCCAAAAAAGTCTGAAATTTGAAGCACTTCTGATCCCAAGCATTTTGGATATGAGATACTCAACCTGTATTAAAGATGTAGAAACAGATTTAGTTGGTTAAATAAATCACGATGGTAGGTGGTAGGGCTAAGAACTATGTCCTGTCAGAGTGCTATTCTAGGAACACCTTATAATTTTGATAAAAATAGGTTAAAACTTTATTTTTAAGGACTACTTGGTTACTGAAAGTCAGTTCCCCAACAGTTAGTCTCTGCATCTTTGCTTATCTGTGTACTTATTAGCACCATACAATTTAACACTTAGTTTTTCTCTAATTGGCATCAAAAATAAGATTTGAATGAGCTTAAAGATTTAAAAAAAAAAAAAAAAAAGTACCTCAGACGTTATCTGGCTCCAGCCTCTCACTTTTCAGATAGGGAACTAACCAGATGAGCATGGAAATTTGTCTGAAGTCCCACAACTAACCCATGGCAGACGTAGCACAAAAACCCAAGTCTTCTGACACTTAGCCAGATGTTCTTTTCCATCACCACACCATCCCTTCTAACTTCCTTGATGGTAGGAACTATTTGTTCAATGTTTTGGGTATTTCCACGAGCACACAGAAAGTATATAATGCTACTGGCATATTATATTACCCAACAAATTAACTATAAAGAATTTTATTTTTCAAACCTGACCTTTCCTGCTCCCTGAAACTTCTCTATTTCAGTTGGGCTAGAAAATTTGTAACAGCTTTTGAACCAAGATCCTGGCCTAAAAGATTCCAGCAGGAATTTGCTAAGCTTAATGCAGAACAAGAATAACTATCCCAACATTCTTTTACCAGAAAAAAGAAAAAAAAAAATGTCAGGGCTTACAGGATAAGCCCCTTCCAATTAGGTTTTTCCAAAAGATAACTTAGTAGCTCAAAGACTTGCATTTTCAGGAAAAGAGCCTATCTACTAGCCTAGCTGAAAGGAAATCTTCCTGAGCTGCACTTACAAACTTGATCTACTCTCCAGCCAGGCCTCCCTCAAAGAGGTGTCAGAGATTGCACAGGAGCACTAAATTGAGAGCAACCAGACTGTTCTGGTTCTGTCACTTATAAGTTTTGACATTGGGCAAAATCACTTATCCTCCTTTTGTTTATTTTACCCATCTGTAAAATAGGGATAATAATATTTACCCTCACAAATTACCTCACAAGGTAATGAGGTAGAACACATGAGCAAATGGTCATAACATCAATTTGAAAAGTATAAAACACCATACAAATGTAAGGTAGAGCAATTAATCATTAGTATTATCACTCAGAATGACTATGTATTTCAGAGGCCAGGAAGCTATCTTGTAAATCCAGTAAGAAAAGGGCAGAGGCCATGTGACATAGCAGGAATGTCAAAACTTTGGAGTCAGATAACTATAGATATGAATTCAGATTCTGTGACTTTGACAAGCTGTTCAAATTATTAAGCCTCAATTTTCCCACCTGTAAAATTGGGATAGTACTACTGTGGAACTACTATAAAGAACAAGTAACACATACTTTTTTCTAGCCATTATCCACAGTTTTGCTTTCTGCAGTTTCTGTTACACACAGTCAACCAAAGTCCAAACATAGGTGACTATAGCACAATAATATATTTTAAGAGACACATTCCCATAATTTTTATTACAGTATATTGTTTTAATTGTTCTATTTTATTTTTGTTGTTATTCATCTCTCGCTATGCCTAATTTATAAATTAAACTTTACCATAGGTTTGCATGTACAGGAGAAAAACAGAGTATGGATACGGTTCAGTACTATCTGTGGTTTCAGTCATCCACTGAAGGTCTTGAAACACATTCCCCATCAGATAAACAGGGAAGTATTGTGTGTGTGTGTGTGTGCATTTGTGTGTGTGTGTGTGTATGTATCTTGTATGGTATAAAATAGTAATTATTATTATCATAAATAAATTTCCTCTTCTAGAGGGCTTAGAACTTCAGGGTTTTATCAGGCATTCCACCATGTAAACAGTTTTAATATCTATGATGTAAACTCCACCAACCACAAAAACAACATTCTTGACCAATGTAGTAAAAAAAAAATCAGATGTTAATTAACCAGCATATTACAAATCAGGCCAGAGTTTAGGAGCCAGTTCTATCAATGGATATTTTCTCAGTCACTCAGACAAACTGTTGTGCTTATTTCAAATCCAGTGTACTGAAGCTTTCTTTGTGACTGGATTGTTGGACTGCTGCCTGCATTTCTGTCTTCTGTGAAAATGCCAAATGTATAGAAATTTCAGTCACCAGATTAGATGCTCATCTTAACAATATATTATGCTGTTTGGTGTCATGTTGACATCCTGTTGATGATGTTCATGACTTTTTATGCCTTCATTTTGTTCTTTGGTTTCACTAAAAAGTAAAAAGCTCTTAGACTAATGAATTCAAACTCTTCAGACATAGTGCTGCTTCCCTTCCATGAGAAAAGGATATATTTCTGGTTGCAGACATATGTGGCACAGACATGAGATCACAGCTTTAAGCTTAATAGAAGAACATAACAATCTATTCACTGTTTACACTTTAGCCCAAAGGGCAGCTGGAAATCACAACCAGCCATATGCAGTACCGAACAAGTGGTCATGACTTTATTAATAAAGCCAAGAATTAACAAATAAGATTCTGGGAATGGTACAGTGAGGGGCAGGAGTCTCTCACCCCAGGCCCCTCGAAGTACTAGGCATAGGGCCCAGGCTATTGTTGAGAATGTCCTTTGGGATTAGACTATTCTCTCTGCCAGGATTTCATTTGCCATCTTTCATATTTCTCAGTTCTCCCATACAGTGTTTAATCAGCTGCTGGTTGGAAAGGGCTCCCTATTCTTCTAGCATCCTGACATCCTGAAAAGGGAGCAAGTTATAAAATTATCTACATGTAACTGAAACAAATTGCACATATAGATATGTTTTTGTACCATAAAGAACTATTTCAAGTAGAGAAAAATATGCAAATAATCTCTCACTTAATCCTTCCCAGTCTATGACAGGTATGAGTAATATTATCTACAATCTATAATGATAACCGATATTGAGAAAGGCTTAAGGACACTGAAAGCAAATTGTAGAACAAAGATTTAAACCCAGGTCAAATTCCATGTTTTCACCATTCAATAACTACCACAGAGAACTAATTACTTGATAATCCACAGCCTATCATCACAATTACTTTCTTTCTGCACTGAGATATATACAAATTTACTAGGAAAACTTACTACTCAAAGTGAACCACTGTTTAACACTGAAGCATTTCTTACATACATAAGTACCACAATTTACTAATTTTCTATCTGGTCCCTTCACTTCCTTTCCATATCTAACAGATACTGTCAGGTGATAAATTCGTGACCCAAATACGAACATCGTAACACAAGTGTAAGAGCATAAAACCATCAAAACATGTATAAGCCTTCATCAAAGTGAAAAAACTCTATTAGGTCAGCAGAAATTAAATAATCAATAACTCTTATAAAGATAACTACACCCCCTAAATCTATAAAAATTTAAAAAATTTAATATGACTGCTCATATAGATGGTACAGATATCTGATATTTGCTAGAATAACTAGTTCATCCAAAGCGAAGTTTATTCAAGTGTAATGGGTAGAGAAGGAAAATCTAAATCTACAGGTTAGCTCCTCAGACTAGGTCTAAATATAGTTTAGATTTTGAGAGAGCACATTTTGCTTTTATGTGTGTTCTAATTTTGGTTTTGTTCTGTTTCTGAAACAGAAGTAAAGTTGCGTGTTTTGAACTACACAGTCTTTTTATTAGAATTATCACTTTCAGGCTAAATATATCTTCAGTTTTCAATTGGGTCCAAATGAAGACTATATTCAGAAAAACAAGAGAGGAGGAAAGAACAAGGTTCCAAATGCACCCTCCCTCACACCATGCTAGGCTAGAAGAGACAGTATATATACTGAGATCTTTTTTTTTTTTTAATTATTTTTTATTATTATACTTTAAGTTCTAGGGTACATGTGCATAACGTGCAGGTTTGTTACATATGTATACTTGTGCCATGTTGCTGTGCTGCACCCATCAACTCGTCAGCACCCATCAACTCGTCATTTACATCAGGTATAACTCCCAATGCAATCCCTCCCCCTCCCCCCTCCCCATGATAGGCCCCGGTGTGTGATGTTCCCCTTCCCGAGTCCAAGTGATTTCATTGTTCAGTTCCCACCTATGAGTGAGAACATGCAGTGTTTGGAACAAACCCAATTTTTTAATCATAGTTATAACAAATCATTATTAATCTCATTATTCAGGGACTTCCTGTATGTCTTTTTACTTAAAAGTCTCGGCTTCCATGAACTTATTGATGATGTTAAGTGAGGACTTACTGTAGTCTCTTACTTGTCTATTGGCCACAAAATAATTCTTCAATTGACTAGCACTCCCATTACATTTTGCAAATTATAGCAGACAACAGAGACATAGCAAAAAGAGCACTGAACATAATAAAATTGCAATAAACTATAGGTCTCTAGTCTGTTTCTCCCCAATATCTAGATTTATTTAAAGTTCAGATTAAAGAGGGAAAAGATCAGCCTAGCCAACATAGCAAAACCCCATCTCTACAAAAAATACAAATGTTGGCCGGGCACGGTGGCACACACCTGTAGTCCCAGCTACTCAGAAGGCTGAGGCAGGTGAATCATTTGAGCCCAGGAGGTTGAGGCTGCAGTGAGCCGCAATCTCACCACTGCACTCCAGCCTAAGTGAAAGGGTGAGACCCTGTCTCAAAATAATAATAATAATAATAATAAAAGAATTAAAAAGTGTCTTTTCAACAAATGGTGCTTGGAAAACTGTATATCTACATATTTAAAAACTGAAGTTTAACCCTTATGTTTAATTATATTTTTCAAATTAATTGAACATGAATCAAAAACAAAAGCTAAATATATAAAACTCTGAGAAGAAACCTTAGAGGAAACCGTCGTGACATTGAAGATTTCTTAAATATGACACAAGCAACAAAAGAAAATCAGATAATTGAATTTCATCAAATTAAAAACTTTTATGCATCAAAGTAAACTATCAAGAAAATGAAAAGGCAACCTAGAGAATGGGAGAAACTTTTGCACATCATATATCTAATAATGGGTGACTATATAGCATATATTTAAAAACTGCCACAACTCAAAAACAACAAAAACAACAACCTGATTCAACAACGAGCAAAAAATTTGAATAGATTTTTCTCCAAAGAATGTATATAGGCCAGGCGCTGTCGCTTATGCCTGTAATTCCATCATTGAGGCAGAGGTGGGAGAATAGCTTGAGGAATTCAAGACTAGCCTGGGCAAAATAGCGAGACTCTGTTCTCCACAAAAAGGAAACCAACCAAACAAAAAAGAATGTATACAAATGACAATAAACATATGAAAAGATGTTCAAGATCATCAGTTATTAGGCAAAGCAAATCAAAACAGTGAGATACCACCTCATGTCCATTAGAATGACTATTACTTAAAAAAATGAAAAATAACATTTGCCCCACCTACAGCTAACTCCCTATTCAAGTCATTGCTCAAATGTCATATTCTCAATGAGTTCTTCTCTGATCATCCTATTTAATATTGTTTCTTTTCACCAGTCTTCCTTATCCTAATCTCTATTTTTTCTTTTTCTATAGCATTCATAAACTCCTAACATACTATATAATATACTTACTTGTTATTGTTGTCTGTTCCATGAGAACTGAAAAGTATTTGTTTTATTCACTAATATATTTTAAGTACAAGAATCAATTAACTAGTTTCTCGCCTAGAGATAGAAAAGAGTTTAAAAGTTTTGTAAACCAAATCATTCTTTAATCAGTTCTTATCCTCTTCAACACCAATTATTATCTTCCATTTATCATGAACAAATAACCAAAATACAGTGGCTTAAAATGTAGTGCTCCATGTTACTAATTATTTCAGTAGAATGAGGTCTCAAAATTTTATTCATGCCCTAACATTCACAGTGTATATGCCAGTTATTCACTTATTGTCTCTTGATTCCCATATCACTCTTCAATTTTCTGCCTTGTGATGCTGGGGCACTATATTTTCCAGACTTCATTGCCAGCTGCTTTCTGGTTAGGTTCTGCCAATGAGAGAGACTAGTAAGAAATTAGAACGTGGGGAGAGACAAGGGACTTCCTTCCTCTAACTACTGTCCATCATCCCTTCAGCAGCAAAAGACACTTATGGCTGCACCATTTATATTTCCACCAGCAATGGCTTCTTTCAGTCCTCCCAATACCAGCTGCCTAAGCTCCTCAGAAGTACCAGCACAAGCTGGCCACCATCCTCTTAGTGATTACAGCATAAGTCATGCCATGTTCTCCTCAGTGGTCTGAACAGAAGTCATGCAGCACATCCTCCCCGTCAAAAGTCCAAGCCCCAATCACAAGCTTTTCCAAGCTTGTGGGTTTAAGTAACACAAATTTTTCCATTTTGTTCCATCAGCCCCATCGCTGGTAGCTGCTCCCTACAGGTGTTAATATCTGGGTTACCTCAGCCTCCTTTTTTGCTTTTTTGGTTTTCCAAAGCCTATGTAACAAATTCCTTCAATGAAATCCCATGTATTTGAACTACTTATCATGTTTTTTGTCCTGACTAGACACGGCTGTATCTGGTAGAGTATAACACTTCAGGCAGACCAAAAGATTGACAGCAGAATAAATTTATAACTTTGTCCCTTAGAATTTATATAATTCAGATTTGTTATATTATCTCAACCAAAGAGTTATAAAATAGATCTTTAAAATAGAACCAAAAAATGAATTGAGATCCAGAAGTGCTATGTTCATATCTGTATACTCTCATAGAATTTATCTCCAACCCACTCCTCTCTCTTGCCTACTCCATATCTCCATTTGGATGTCTAACATGCATCTCAAACTTAACATGTCCAGAACTAAGCTTTTGATATTCCCTCTAAACCCTGTACCTTCCAAAGCCTTTCCTATCTTGCTTGTAACTCCATTCTTAGCTTCTCAGGCCAGAATCCTAGAGTCATCCTTGATTCCTTTCCTTCTATCATCCAACAAATCCAGTCTGTCAGAAAGTCCTGTGAGTTCTTCATTCAACATATGTTCAGAACATAACCGCTTCTCACTACCTCCACTACTACTCAAAGCCACCAAGAACTCTCACTTAGGTTACTGTAATAGCCTCTTAAGTGGTCACCCTGTTTCTACTCTTTTGCATCCCTATAATTTATTCCCAACAACAACCAAAATGATCCTTTTAAAATAAACATGTGGGATTGTAAACTAGTTCAACCATTATGGAAAACAGTATGGCGATTCCTCAAGGATCTAGAACTAGATGTACCATATGACCCAGCCATCCCATTACTGGGTATATACCCAAAGGATTATAAATTATGCTCCTTTAAAGACACATGCACACGTATGTTTACTGCAGCACTATTCACAATAGCAAAGACTTGGAATCAACTCAAATGTCCATCAGTGACAGATTGGATTAAGAAAATGTGGCACATATACACCATGGAATACTATGCAGCCATAAAAAAGGATGAGTTTGTGTCCTTTGTAGGGACATGGATGCAGCTGGAAACCATCATTCTTAGCAAACTATCACAAGAACAGAAAACCAAACACCGCATGTTCTCACTCATAGGTGGGAACTGAACAATGAGATCACTTGGACTCAGGAAGGGGAACATCACACACCGGGGTCTATCATGGGGAGGGGGGAGGGGGGAGGGATTGCATTGGGAGTTATACCTGATGTAAATGACGAGTTGATGGGTGCAGCACACCAACATGGCACAAGTATACATATGTAACAAACCTGCACGTTATGCACACGTACCCTACAACTTAAAGTATAATAATAAAAAATAAATTTTAAAGAAAATAAAAATAAATAAAAAAATAAAAAAAATAAATAAAATAAAATAAACATGAGTCAGATCATACCACTTGTTTGCTCAAAATGTTCTAATGGCTCCCCATCTCCCACAGAGTAAAAGTCAAATCCTCACAACCACCTACACATTCCTATCTAACCTGGCCCCTATCATTTTTCTGACTTCATTTCCTGTTATTTCCCCCTTCACTCACTTATCTCCAGCCACTCTGATCTCATCCCTCCCCATACCTTGAACATACCAAGCACACTTCTACCTCAGAGTCTGCACTGGCCCCTCCCTCGGCCTGGAATGCTTTTCCCCAGATATCTGCATGGTTCCCTTTCTCTGTTACCTCAAGTTTTTAGGCAAAAAATTTATTCTCAATGATACCCTCCCTGACTATCCTATTTAAAGTTGCACATATACCTCCACCCTGGGTGCTTCCTATCCCCCTTTCTTGTTTTATTTTCTCCACAGCATTTATCTTCTACCTTGCTTTATAATAATTTATTTGTTCTTTTTTTTAATAAATTGCCTGTTTCCCTCTGCTAGAATGTAAACTCCTTGAGGGCAGAGATTTCTGTTTTGATCATTGATGTATCTCCAATCCCCAGCTGGTGCCTAGCACATACTAAGCGCTCAGTAAACGCTTGTTGAATAAAATTCCAAACTCCAAAGCACCAAAGAATAATGAATATGTGTACGTAGACACACTATGTGATACTTGTTGCATGTGTATAAATATTATCTTGCCTTTATTCTAAAGTGTAAAATTGTATTTCAAACTCTAATACTATAGTATTACTACACCAAAATTACTACGTGCCTTTGTTCTTATGGAGTCACGTGAGATCAGGTGTAGAATTTTCTACTTCTGGCATCATGTTGGCACTCAAAACA
This sequence comes from Mandrillus leucophaeus, assembly GCF_000951045.1. NCBI lineage: Eukaryota > Metazoa > Chordata > Mammalia > Primates > Cercopithecidae > Mandrillus > Mandrillus leucophaeus. The sequence goes on along the minus strand of NW_012106463.1, from coordinate 136,370 downwards.
TTTTCGATTTCGAAGCGTTTCAGATTTTGGATTTTCAGATTAGGGTTGCTCACCCTGTAATACATTTAAAGAACTTCAGCACAATGGCTGGGTCATAGATAATACTCAGTATATGTTAGCTAATATTATTATAAAAGGCACCTAATATTTGTTAAATGACAGGTAAAACCTCCCAAACTCAGCATTTTATACTGCCTTAATTTGTTTACATTGTGAATGTACTGAAAGCAAGAATCATATTTTATGCTTCTTTTGTATCTGGCATTGTATTGAACATATTAGTTCAATAAATAATTGATTTGTTTATTGATTGATTAATGACATATATTGTTAAATCTACTAAAAGTATAGATTGTGAAAGCCAGGTAACTCAAGATGACCAGAATAAATAAAACAGGACTTAAGAAAAGCAAATTGTTCAATTCTGCCTCGTCATCACACTAACTAGGTATGATACTAAAGTACACCAAATACTTATTTTTAATATGCAATAGACATATGTATATTTTCTAGTAGAAAAGGAATAATGATAAATTAATGGCATAGGAATAAAAGACAAAAAGAAAGAAAAAGTAGAGACAGATGGCAGACTTTAAAATTGTGGAGCCAACTAATCAAGGTTGCTAGAAGTCACCAGGGAGAGTAAAGCACTAACAAAGACTTCAGTTGACAGTAAAGGGTGGGACTTTGTTGGAAAGGCCACTTCTCCAAAACACCATTCACAGATAAGCCCAGTTGAGTGACAGCTATAATAACTGACTCCAAAAGAAGTATACAGTTAACCACTGGTCACAAGAAGCTAGAACACTGATTTTTCACAGGAGAGGAACTGCGGAAGAATTTAAATAAAAGCAAAGTAATAAGAGAATAAAATCATCATTAACCACCCTTGAGATGTTGATGGAGAGAGCCAGTAGAGATTAGTCAATTTGTTATCACCATCTGGGCACCTGTATGGAATGACTGGAACTGAAAGATCCTTAGAAAAAAAGTAAAATTAAGGTTCTGATATAAAAATATTATTTCATTTATATGAATCCCTGCCCATCACTTTGAAGACATTTCATGTTTTGTCCTCATGCCATAAAAGTTCACACTAGTTAATGCAAACTATGCTCATACATATGATATAACCATTTTTTTCACAAAGGTAATTTCATGGTATGTAGATATATTTAGGTAGAAAAAATCATGAGAAGAAACATTGGCATTGTACAGAATGTTATTCCTAATAGTGTGTTAGCATATGAATATGTATACATCTATAAGCAACAGTGCACAAAAATAAATAAAATTTCATCATAAAACTGTGGTTATGGCAAAACTATCTCAACTTTTTGTTCCTAATATATTTTCATCCTTCACAGCAGAATGACAACCACGAAGGACAATTCATGATATGCAGTTCTAAATTTCTACAAAATGTAAAGCAGTAAATTCTAGACACATGCCTAAAACAGAGATGTGGCAGCAGTCAATTCAAGCAAACGGGTCCTTATTCAGTTTCTGTCCTATTGTTTCAGGTGCCTTCCTTTACCTCACTCTTCCTTTCACACTTTGTTTTGTTCCTTGGGTCTAACTTCCTTCTTGGTGTTACTCTTTCACTACTAAATAAACTTAGACTTCTACTCTATTAGATAGTTCTTATCATCTATAACACCTTCCCTTACTGCTCTAGAAACAGTAAATCTTGCAAGTAAGTGATGCAATATCACACCTGAGAATTTAATTTATAGGTTTCTGCAAGTTTCAGAGATACAATCATACCCAGGTATTGTCAATTTTTTAGAGCAAAAGAGTGTAGGTTTTCTGGTTGATTACTTAACTCTAATCCTTAAGAATAAAAGTAAACAACAAATACATTGAATAAACACATATGTGTATACATATTATATGTTCTGAACATTATTAGGTCATAACCATGCTGAAATGAAAAGAGGGAGGGAGGGAGGGAGGGAGGAAGGAAGGAAGGGAAGGAGGGAGGGAGGGAAGGAGGAGAAGGGGAAGGGAAGAAGGAAGGAAGCTAACTTATCTTGATTAATACAGAAATGTAGCCCTTAGTATAGCTAATAAATACTCAAGGCTGTGCATCACTGACCCATCTTTAACTCAGTACAATTACTATGGCTTCCATGCTGATACTATCGCAAAATATTATGCTATATCATAATGACTTAAGTCATAAAGCCAAATCTTTCTTTCTCTGAATTACCTTATGTGCCTCTTCATTATTCAGAACATCCTGGACTGCATATGAACTGAACTGGGAATTACCTCTTATGAAACACTGAAAACCCCATGGAAGTCCACCCAAAAAATAAGGATATCTGTAAAACCTATTCCAAATGTTTTCATTGTCAGGAACTCAAATCTTTTTTAGCTCATTAGAATCTCTGGTAATTATAACATACAGTAACTTTTAGTTATATTATCACTAATTCACAGGTCTGCAGTTTTCTTTCTAACCCTTCTGCATTCTTAAGATTCAGAGTTATTCAGATAAAATGATGGCAATGCATTTCAAAGTAATTCTAAAAATTAACTTCTACAGCTATGCAATTGGTATTTCAAATATCACACGTGGAATACATTTTAAACAGAAAAAAATTAATATTAATGTCATTATCCTTTTCTCCTATTTAGCACTCTTAGAGTCTTATTTAAGAAACACATGCCACAATATGATTCAAATACTTTAAATAATAAAAATGTTAAAAACATGTGGTGAGGTTTCTTTGTAACGAAAAAAAAAAACAAACACACTCACGTGGCAAAAAGAATTATGTGCGTGTCATAAATTTACCCATTCTATGCTGTATTCTCTAAGGCAATGTTCTATACTCCATAAAATCCAAGAAACAATAAAATAAAATTGTGTTTGAAAGCCAGACAAATACTTAAATAGGAAAGAGCAGGTCCATTTTTATTCCTTTCATATTCATATTCTCTCTCTCCCATCTCACTCTCCAAACTTCTCTCCATGATCATCTTTGTTATTATTGATGTTTCTATATTTTCTATCACTGTTTTAAGAAAAGGAGACAACTATAGTCCAAATTCATAAAATGAAAATCAAACTTGATGCAACACTATGCCTATTAGCAACTTTTAAGAATGGAACTTCAAAATAAAGCATCATCTAACAATAACAACAAAAAAATACTGCTGCCATTAGGCGTTATATGAAAAAATAGGTACAAGTTCCACCAACTCATGTAAAAAAAAAAAAGAAGCCTCAGAAGTTTACTATTATTAACTAACACTTCAAAGCTTTTTCAAACTTTCTGGCCCACACCAATTAATTTGCCACCCTACCCATTCATACAAAAGTTATACATATTATTAAACAGAATAATGACATCTTCTCATCACACCTAATCTCTCCAATTGAAATCAGATTTTTTGCATCACTGAACCAGAGAGGTTGTTACAACCGAAATGAAAGTGAGACCTAGAGAGTTTAAACACTTTGTTCAAGTAATTAGTTACAAATTAGTAGCAGAGTTAAAATTAGAACCCAGTTCTCCAAACTCCAAAACACCAATCCAGATCTTGAAACTTCAAAGCACATAAAAAAAAAGAGAAGAAATTGTCCTGGTCCTAAAGAATTCACTAAAACTCTAAAGTTGCATATTTCTGCGGTGAATATTATTTGGTCACAGTAATGGAGGTAATTGAAGAGCTAATGCAAACACATTTTTTTTAAAGATTTGACTAATCTCAAATAATTTAAAGAGCTAATGCACACCCAGCAATCCCATTACGGGGTATAAACCTAAAGGAATATAAATCCTTCTGCTATAAAGACACATGTACACGTATGTTTGTTGCAGCACTATTTACAATAGCAAAGACTTGGAACGAACCCAAATGCCCATCAATGATAGACTGCATAAAGAAAATGTGGCACATACACACCATGGAATACTATGCAGCCATAAAAAAAGGATGAGTTCATGTCCTTTGAAAGAACATGGATGAAGCTAGAAACCATCATTCTCAGCAAACTAACACAGGGACAGAAAATCAAACACCGCATGTTCTCACTCATAAGTGGGAGTTGAACAATGAGAACACATGGACACAGGAAGGGAAACATCACACAATGAGACCTGCCGGGGAGTAGGGGGCTAGGGGAGGGATAACATTAGGAGAAATACCTAATGTAGATGACGGATTGATGGGTGCAGCAAACCACCATGGCATGTGTAACAAACCTATACGTTCTGTACATGTATCCCAGAACTTAAAGTATTATAATAATAATAATTAAAACAATTTGGCTAATCTCAAATAATTTCTGTAAACATGTGGCATGCTTAATGTGATTTATTTTCTTCCTGGATTTATACCTTCTAAATTAGATTGGCTTAAGGTCAATATTAAAATGAACTTGCATCCCAAAACACTAGCAAGGAGTGGGAGTAGAAATGATAGTGGAAATAGAGAGAGAGAGGCATCCAGAATAAAAAGATGCTAGCTGCCAAAGGAAAGTCATCCTAGAATTAGAAAATTGTTGTACTCAATCCTCAAGACAAAATCCATGCATGTTTGACAGTTAGCTATAATTATAAGTGAAATCCTTTGCCTACTTCCTCTACACTCCTGCCTTTAAATGGCTAAAGCCTCCTTTCAGAAGATGGGTACCAGGAATACAGGAAGAGGAAGCATATGCAAATTGAGTTTTAAATCATAGCACTCTTGCTGACAGTAAGAATTTCACATGATCTCTGTAAGGTTAAAGTAAGAATATGAGGGAAGAATTCCTCATGGTCATCACTGAAACTCATGACTACATTCTGCAGACCCAGCACAGATCAACTTAAATTTCCCCCAGGCAACTGTTGAAAATGGGGAAAACCTACTGCACTACTGATAGAACATTTAGACTTCAGAACTGACAACTGTATATTTTTAAAGACTCACTAAATATAAGAAAAGAGAAGGGAGATAAGGGAAGGGAAAAGAGAGAATTGGGGTGACAGAGAATATATGAAGTAGAAGAGAGGGAAAAAGAAAACAAAAAAAGAAAGAAGGGAATATTAAGGAGTGCTATCTCAGGAAATGAAAATCTCATAAAGCAACCTACAAAGGAATCTTTTATTTTTTTAAAAAAAGTCAACTTGTTAGTTATAGAGTTATTGAAGATATTGGTATTTGTTTCCAGATAAGGAAGATTTCAATTTTAAAATATAGTGATAAAAACTATATCATCAGGATTGAGCCTTATTCTCTTTTTCAGTAGTATATATACTGAATCAAGAGAAGGAAAAAGAGGAAGACTAAAAAGTGAGTAAGTAGATAAATAAAAACTGCAGGAAACAGGGTAAAGCCCTTTGTTAATTAGCTTCTTACTGTACAACTACTCAAAACTGTAATGTTAGTTTTCCTTGTTTATATCTCAGTTCCCAGCTATGCAAGGACAAAAATTAATCAATGTGAATTTTCTTCTCCACCAGAAATTGCCACTTTAATATGAGGAGTGAGGTTGTTCATGCTAGGTACCAATGAAAATATTTTGTCACAGAAAGAACTAAAATCAAATGGACATAGAAACTATATAGGCAACCAACATTTGTTTTTATCAGAAGAGGGTAACAAGTAATTTCACTATACGAAAAAAGAGAAACAATTTTAGAAAAAAAAAATCCACTTGAAGACATTATTCTAAAGTAATATTTATTGTTTTCTTTTCATTGTTATTATTATCTTGTTCCTGCACATGTGACTCTGCCCAAGCATGTAGAAAAACATTTCCATTGTGTTAATATCTATAGCAGAAGAGTCAGGATTTTACTAGAAATTCAACAAATTCTATGTATCTTTTACCTCTTCCATACCCAGAAAATATAAACAAGCATTTTAAAAGTAAAAATGTTTCTTTTGCCATGAGATATTAATTTCAAACGCATTAGAAATTGGAACTGCATCATACTATGAGGAGACAAATAAGCTGATCAAGACACTACGGTTTCAAATTGTTGGGCGGAGCATAAATTGGTGCATCCTTTCAGGAAGGCAACTTGGCAAAGTGTATCAAAACCAGTAAAAATTCTCTTTGAACTAGCTATCTAGGAATTCACTCCACAGATATCATCATAATAGTGTTCAAAAATTTATATGTTAAATATGTTCATTAAAGTATTACTCATGAGAGAGAAAACATCAAAACAACCTAAATGTTCAACAGTTAGTAAGTACTAACACATTTAACATTTATCCAACAAACACGTGCTGAGGCCTACTATGTGCTAGGTATTGTGGATTCATTAAATTAAAAATGTGTCCTTAAAGCAAAATACAATGCATCCTGAGATTTTGTCATAAGATCCCAAATTGCTTTTTTTTTTTTTTTTTTTTTGAGACGGAGTCTCCCTGTGTCGCCCAGGCTGGAGTGCAGTGGCCGGATCTCAGCTCACTGCAAGCTCCGCCTCCCAGGTTCACGCCATTCTCCTGCCTCAGCCTCCTGAGTAGCTGGGACTACAGGCGCCCGCCACCTCGCCCGGCTAGTTTTTTGTATTTTTTAGTAGAGACGGGGTTTCACCGTGTTAGCCAGGATGGTCTCGATCTCCTGACCTCGTGATCCACCCGTCTCGGCCTCCCAAAGTGCTGGGATTACAGGCTTGAGCCACGGCGCCCGGCCCAAATTGTTTTACAAATTTAGTATAATTATATTAAAATCACAGAGATTTGGAAGTGGGGGTAGGGGGAAAGACTTGATAAAATGACTCAAAAGTTCATGTGGAAAAACAAATACTTAAGAATAACCAAGACAATTTTAAATGAGAATAATTCAACTAAAAAGTATACAAAATATGACTAATTAAAATTTGCCAAATGAATGGACAGATCAATTAAAGAAGTTAAGAAATAGACCCAAATATCCCTATAATGAAAATTATGGTGTTTAAAAGATGAATGATATGACTAATATTGTTGAGACAATTGGTTCTTCATATCTTAATTGCATATCACACAACAAAATAAATTCTAGATAGATTAGAAAAATTAAAGGTAAAAAATAACATTATAATAAAATATATGTGACCATTTACATAACATTATATGGGAAAGACATTTCTAAAAATGGTTCTAAAGGCAGAAATCAAGAATAAAACTTTAGATTTCATGAGAGAGATTTGATTTTCTAAAACTTTTAAGTAAACAAATTGATAAAATTGAAAAAAGTCTAAATCATACATGACAAAGGGTTACTATTTTAGCATATAAAGACCTCATAAATCAATACAAATTAATTTCCCATTAGAATAATGCACAATACTTTGTGATAGGCTATTCTAAATTTTTTTATATATATTCATGAATTTCATCCTTGCAACAGACCTATGACATAAGTAATATTATTATTCCCACTTTACAGACAAGGAAACTGAAACACTGAGAAATTAAGTAAATGCTCAAGTTTACAGAGCTGTTAAGTAACGATGATACAGCCAAGATTCAAACCCTGTCATCAACAATCTGACTCCAAAATCTATACTACCTCTCAAAGGTTATGAGTAAGAAATTTATTTTTCAAAAAAGAATGCAAGCTGGGCACAGTGGTTCACGCCTGTAATCCCAACACTTTGGGAGGCTGAGGCGGGTGGATCACCTGAGGTTGGGAGTTGGAGACCAGCCTGACCAACATGGAGAAACCCCATCACTACTAAAAAGACAAAATTCGCCGGACATGGTGGCGCATGCCTGTAATCCCAGCTATTTGGGAGGCTGAGGCAGGAGAATCGCTTGAACCCAGGAGGCGGAGGTTGTGGTGAGTCGAGATTGTGCCATTGCACTCCAGCCCGATCAACAAGAGTAAAACTCCAATTTAAAAAAAGAAAAAAAAATGCAAATAAATGAAGAAATATTCCATTTCACTACTAATGAAAGAAATGCAAATTATACTAAAAATAAGACGCCATTTTCTACTTGTCATATTGACAACAGTTAAAAATAATAATAATAATGTGTCAGAGTGGATGAGGAAAAATCAGTACTCTTATACACTGTTGACAAGAGTAAACTAGTCAACTTTCCTGGAGGGCATTTTGGTAATATGAATCAAATTCCTTTAAAAAGAGATTACCCAACAATCTATTTTTAAGAATTTAAACTAAAGAAATAATTACAGATGTGTGCAAAGATTTAGCTACAAAGAAGTTTACTGCAACATTGTTAATAATAATGGAGAATCAAAAATAACCTTACCTATAGATGACCAGCTAAGCTATGAAATGGCCACAATAGAATAGTCTGCAACCATTAAAATTAATAATGTAAAACAACAGGTGGTATCATAGAAACTGTAAATTATATACCATTAAATTATAAAATAGATTATAAAACATTTGATACCATATGATCTCATTTTTGTTTAAATATACATATATATGCACATTAGATAGATAGGCACAGACATAAAATCTTCAATACAAAAAGTGTGTATACCTTAATATAAAGTGAAAAGGGTTTTTTTTATTTTTATATGTATTGCCTAAATTTCTTGTATATAATATCTGTTACTTTTAGAGTAAGTAAAAAGTTCATTTTAAAAAGAAAAGTTAGGCAGGAGAAGAGAATTTGATGCCATAGGGAAATGCTCACATGTTAACTTTTTTAAAGTAGCTTGCAAAAACAGCATGTGCAATAAGATCCCATTTTTCCTTTAAAAAATAAGTGTATCTAAATAGAAAAACGTCAAGGATATAATCAGTATAAACATTCTGAGGTATCTCTAAATGTCATTACAGGGCTTTTATAATTTATTTTTTATATTTTTCAATTTTTTCCAATAACCATAGTTTGGTTTTTTAATCAGAAAAAATGTAATAAGAAAGACTATATTTACTCTTTTATCTAAATCCACTCTTCCAACTAATTGTTTAACAAGTCCATAATTATGGCTAAACGCAAAAAAAAAAAAAAAAAACATAGTAACTTCTTACTGCCAAAACAGACACAAATAACTCTGACAGTTTTTCTAGGAAAAGCAAATCTCCTAAATGTATTGGTATATTCTATCCAACCAATTCCAAATTTAATTTAATGATGAAACCTGTCAACTATATCAAGTTGCAAATGAGACATAAAAAGAAATCAAGCAAATACTAATAGATAGGTAGATATAATAAAATAAGACAATTGAAAAATAGTTAAACAGATGATAAAAATAATGTACTGACACTGGTCATCAATATAGCAAGATAAAAAAATAAATGAACAGGAATCAATTAATTGGCAGTGTGGCACTGCCAAAAGTCCCGGCCCTGATTTCTAAACATATGATCTTGAGCAAGCCAAATAATCTCTCCAAGTTTTAGATTCCTTGTCTTTAAACTTACAGTAAAAAAAAAAAAAAAAATAGATTATTTGGCTTTATAATTACAGAAAAAATTGATACAAATGTAAAGAATTTCCATATGACTAAGCTAATATAAACCCTAGAATACCTCCAAAATTAGTACTTACTTAATTAAACACAGACGAAGATGGTAATGCCACAAGACAAAAAGAGAATTTTAGAAAGAAAGCAAGAAAATGAGAAGAGAGAAAAGAGCTGACATCCTTGATAGTGAAGAATTTCTGCAATAGGGAATCAAGGCCCAGGAAAACTCAGTAGCTTTTTCTTATTCCAGAAAAAGAACTGGGGACCAAATTTCTCAATTTTGGCTGCTAGCCTCCAGCCTAACTAATCACCCAGTTGCACTTCTGCACATGGAAAAGCTGATAGACCATCAACAAATTCTTTATCAAAATAAACACTTTGTAACACTGACAAAATTAAAAGTGTTGTAATCTATAAATGGCTCAGCCTGTTCTGTTAAAACTTTATCCCAGTTGGACACTATGCTTAAAATATGTTCAATTTTTTTCTTTACCTCTGTTGCAATTTTTAAGTCACATATATTTTCTTCCATCTCTAGAAAGTAAATTTGTTTTCATAATTTTCCAAATTATATTTATATACATTCTTCATGAAAATATGCATAATATAGTCAGTTTCATTTTTTTTCTCTCCAAAAGAGAAAACATGCTTGAAACCTTTTCTTTTTCAGTAAAAAATTCTAGTCTCACACATCTTGTTTCACTGACTTCCATATCTAAAACTTCTTATTCCCCCACTCCCTCCCAAAACCCAAACATACACACACATACACACACAGGCAGAGGCACAATGGACACAATACCAAAATTTTAAAAATAAATGTTTAGACATAAAAACACCTGAGGGTGACACTAAGTTGTAAGCTATTTCTAAAACAATTTGTTAAGGTAGTGGGGAAAAAAAACACACAATAGACATTCTAATCAAAGTCTGGTAATTTTTCTCTCCAAGTGAATGTTATTAACCAGAATAATAAACCACCATTAACATAAGCCACTTCTTACAGTTAATCATTATAAAGGAAGAGTAAAAGTCTTAAAAAGCAAAGTCTTTGCTTATCAGAATGTTATTTTTACTTTAATTATTAAAGGATCACTGGATATCACAGGGTTGCTTCTCTCCCAACCATCATCAAAACATTCAGTAAAAAACCTTTGTCAAATACGGTGTCACTCAGTTCATAAATAACAACATACTTGTCATCTGCACACATAAAGAACAGCCTAAATGTTTAATCAAATACCTCGACTTCAGGAATTAACTTCTTGCCTTTGTCCTTTGGTGGCCACGATATCTTCATTGGAAGCCTCTATTGCTGTCATTATTTCTAATTGAAATCATCCTCTACCTCCACACCCTTCCACGAAGGAAACATGGCTTTTATCTTTGTCTTGCACATGCACACAACAGAGGGAGGGAGAATAATTTGCTATTTGCACTTTCAATAATAAAATAGCAAATTAATAAGGAGTGCTCTCTGTTATAGGATACCAAGCATGTTCAACACTCAATTCAGCTGTTGAAAAGAACTGCACTGTAACCCTTTTACCTAATATAGTATATTTTCAAAAGGCAGAGGAAATCTCTCAACTTGGGGGAAAATTATCTAAAGGTAAAGAGATGCTATATTTAATTCCTCACTTGAAGCTTGTGTCTATTCTGAATAAAATACTGCAACTTTAGGTGTTTCTGTGCTTAGATTTAAGAAATGGACCTAAATGAAGTTAGAGAGTTCAATGTGGAATCATTGTCAACTCCAGGGTAGTTGTACTAGTTGTACTAGTAATGGCAGAGTCAGGATTTTAACCTAGGCAGACTAGCTAAAGACCAAGCTCTTAACCACAACTTAATCTCTCAAGCACCATTAAAAACAAAACAAAACAAAACAAAAACAAAAACAAAGACAAAAAAACTAATTAAAACTTTTTGTTCCCTTTTCATGGATAATTTGAAGTATACATTGAGATTAAATCCTGTTTCCCTGAGAAATATAGCTGTACAATGTTGTGTTAGATAATTATTGTATTAACTTCTGTTTAAGTACCCTTTGATATAGGAAATTTAGCAAAGAATGCACTCATGATTCTATGAGTCATGAAATAGAGACTTCTGTAACAATAATAAGAATTGCTCTTTCCTTCATAAAATGTTTAAAGTTCATTCTTTTAGGATTAATTCAGCTTAAATACTGAGTTCCTTAGACTCTCCCACACTTATGTCACTACATTGCTCCATAGATTCCTTACACAGCAACATCCTTATAACAGAGCAATAAGAAGAATCAGAAAGGCAGCAAAATCCAAAACAGATGTCTCAAGGAAATACATTAAAGCTTATTTACTTTGCTTAAAGGAGAATTCCTCAGCTCAGAATCTATTTACTCTTACTTAAGCATAACTGTAGCACAATTTTAATTATTTGAGGAGCACACCTAGGTTCAAATCCTGCTTCCACCACTTACCAGTAATACAATCTTGGGCAAGTTGCTCGACTTCTTTGAGTCCAGGTATCTTTACCTGTATAGTAGTTCACCTTGCTGCAGTGTTGCAGGAATAAACCTAATAGATACATGTAATGTTCTTAGCACAGTGCCTAGCATATACTAAGTGCTCAATAAATGGATCTTTAATATCCTTAAAATATAAACTAATAGCAATTCAAGGAGTTATTCTGAGAATTAAATGGTATCACATATAAAAGCACCTACATTAGTGCTGTACAACAAAAGGGAGGCCTACAAAATGTTAGTTTTCACTCTTTTCTTATCTAATTTAACAGCTCATAGCCAAATAGAAGTAGCAGCTTATAAAGGAGTGTGGGAGGAGGACTGATATTGCTAAAGGCAAAAACACTAATTACAGAGAAATGACAACTTCAAGTCTGAAAAAGGCAAAGATAGGAAACCAAAAATTCAGACACAAGAACTCAAAAAAAAAAAAACAGCAATTTGGAGACCACTCAATGTAAAGATAAAAAGTCTTAACAGACGCTCAAGGAACAGCTCAGGAATCAGATGTTTGTAGTGATAGCTGAGCCATTGAAAAACACTGTTAAAAAATTAAATTTAAAAATCAGAAGATAAAACTATGATATAACCTCATCCTCACATACATTACACCAAAATATTAACAGGAACTATCTCTGGTAATGAAATATAGGTTATTTTAATTATCTTCTTTAACCTTTCTATTTTTTCTAAACAAGAAACTGTTTAGGAATCAGAATGTATAGTTAAATTGTAAAAATAATATTGGCACGTACAGAAGAAGTCTTTAGAAACCTAAGAAATATATAAATGTGCAATAGATTAATTCATTCTAAACTGAGTTCCCTGTTCAAATTGCCTCATGACATCCTAGAAGAATAAAGGTATTAAAATAATGTAACATACGAGAAAAATTTGATTAGTTGTTGCACAATAAATTCACGTGAAAAAGAAAAAAATGCTAAAAGTAGATTCATCTTAGAGATACTATTTTAAATAGTAGTCAGCAGCAACACAAACCTTATAACAAAAACCACATATTATTACCTCTATCTTTGCTTGCAATAATTTTGACACACCCTCATTTTTAGAGTAAAAAAATGTTTAAACAACTCTAGGAAAAGATAGAAATAAACTGAAAAAATTGAGAAATTTCAAGAAGCATAGTCATAAGTGAAATGCACCTTTTTACATTCTAAAATAGAAATAAAAATGCTTTCGGCAAATGTAGCTATTACCATGTAATCACACTGAACAACGGGAAAAAAAGAATGGCAGCATAGAAAGCAAACTAAAATATCAGAAATGAACGTATTGCTTTTTTTTTTCTTTCTCGCCTGTAGTATCTATCTCTCTTTGGAACTGTCCCACTAAACACCATGTACAATAAATTAATACAGAACATGCCAGAGAGCTGTACAGCAGATCCTAGAGGACTTTTTCATCTGGAAAAAGGGCATCTTCCCAGAAATAGAAATCATTTTCCTGTTTCTTCATTAACCAGAGCTCTAACTTTAAAAGAGTGAAAAGCAGAATAAAAAGTAGTAGGATGTTGTACACTCTCAATTACTTCAAGTACTGTTATTAGTAGTAGTAGTAGTAGTAACAGTACAGGGCTAGTACAGATTTCAGATGAATTAAATGAAACACAGACACACAGTTAATCTGTGGCAGAATCATAACTAGAATTTAGATTATGTGCTTCCCTGATCCCAATTAATATTCAGTTCACCTTTTCTATAATTTCCCCCAAAACTTGACATCTCCAGATCTGTCACTTTAGCTGACTCAGCTGTGACTATTTCATTTCTTTTCTTGGATTCTGATTGTCAGTGGGTTAAAAGCAATGTATAACATTTTTAATATCAGAGGCATCTATACTTCATAATAAAAAGTGGGTAAGTTTAAATCATGCCTGTAAAATGTTTATTGAAGTGCATTTTAACCTTGGAAAATTAAAAAAAATGCACTTGAGGTATGCTTTATCTCAGTAGTGTCATTATTTTCAAGTCTCATTTCCATCACTTAAAAGAAAAACTTTTCAGTGAACAGAAAGGTAAAGAAAAAATAAAACAAATATCTTTCCTTTATTATTATGTTGGGATCATATGTTAATCCATTTTAAATTGGATACACCCAAGTCTTAGAAATGCAAACTCCTGTGACCAGAAAAGTTGCTGAGTTCTTCATGATGCTTAAAAGGAAAGAAGGGCGTAATAAATAAGTTTTTGGTTCTGATTCATTTTTTGCTCTTTTGAAATAACTAATGCTGTGGAAATCCCAGGCAACTGCTATATCATTTATGACTGAACTGAGTCCAAAGGAGAAAAATACGTAAAACATTATTTAATTAAAATTTTACATTTTTTTTTTCTCTCACATTTCCTTTCCTACTAGCTAATAGTCATTCAAATTAAGAGGATAGTTTCATGTTTGTTGCTGTTGAATTGCCTTGGGCCACATTAACATGTTCAGAGATCTGTGGTATCTGGAGCCATATTGTTCTCTGGGGCCAACCCCTCGAGTATGGCTCTCAAGCTCCCCCAGCCTTATTTCAAAGCTGTCTTTGGCAAAATGTAATGCTCATAGGAAGACTCTGCTTGTATTGGTATGCATATGGCTCTTGAGGAATATTAGCAGAGTTGTTGTTTTTTGTTGTTGTTCTTACACATGTGGTTTTGCGTTTAGCTTGGGAAGTGGGATAATAATGAGAATTGAAGGAGGAATCCACTCAACTTCAATAATTTTACCATAATGCAGGAAACACAAAACAAAGAAAAGTTTACTTTCCTGATTCTAAGTTGAGAATACCACACTGGAAAAGCCTTTTCTGTGGAGGGCAGGCAGGGGGTGAAGTAACCGAGTCATGGCCCTGAAAAAAAATCTAATCATGTCAATATCCTACTTAAAAACCTTCATTATTTCCCCATAACCTACAGGATATAGATTCCTTCATATAGATATAACACTCATTAATAAGCTGATTCCACATTATCTTTCTATTTCTACTTCCTGACACATATACACACACTTAGCAACATAAGACCTGATCTTCTCTAACTATTCTCTGTTGAATGCTCTCTAAATCATCTTTCCTTGACATCTATTCTTAGAGCTTGCAAGCTTCTTTTCCATTTATGGCCCTCATAAATACTGTTCCCTCTTCTGTCTCCTCTTCACTAAACTATATCTTACTTATAATTTATGTCTCAGTTTTAATATCACTAATGTGTAGTCACCATCCTTGATCCCAAACCAAATTAGGTCTCCTTTTTCCTTCATAGTATTTATTATCCTACAATTAAATATTTATTTAATGTCTTCCTCTTATTTGGATTGTAAACTAGAGAAAGGTACAACATACATTTTAGTTCACCATTGTATTCCTGGCCCATATATACTTGGCACTCAATGGATTTAGGAAATTCTCTCATTATCCAAATATTCATTACGTGAGTCACCAAAATTATATAGAAGGTAAAAGGCATTCATTAATAACCTTACCATTTGTAAAATTACTCTTCACGTAAACATCTCTCACAGATTAACTTAACATGTATCTCACACATTTGGGTTAATGTCCTTGTGTCTTTGATAATCATTGATAGTGCTTTCAAACTTGTTGGCACATTGGAGTCACGTGGAGACCTATAAAAACTATTGATACCTGGGTCCCATTTCAAAAGATTGATTTAACTGGTTGAAGTGTAACCTAAGCAAAAGAATACTTTTTAAAACTGCCATACACCTGTAATTTTTTTTTCAGTCAAGTTTGAGAATCAGGCTAGTCAATTACCAGATATTGCATTGTGGCATTGAAACCAGTGTTCGAAATAAAAATGTAAGGTGACTGCAAAACAAAACCACACACCTTGCAAAAGATGCAAGATTTCATGAAGCAAAGAAATATAGTGTCAGAGAATAGCTCAAACCATTGAAAAATCAACAATTTACAGTTAGACTAAGAAAAAAACTGAAGAACCAGAAAGTGGCAGGAATGACAGTCAATATGGTAGATTATTCATAAAAGAATTATTTGAATATAAAAAGATTAAGCAAAGTCCTTAGGAAATTTTATTTGCAAAAATGGCCTTTGTTATGTCAGATGGTACTACAGTGTGAAAATTGATTTTACTTTCATAATATTTGACCTGAAAAATTACTCTTAAAAACATGATCACTCTTCTAAGAATTAATGCATAGTTAGAATTATAAATGAATGCTGCCAATATATAAACTTATTTTTATTAATTTTAATTTGTAAAAGTTGACTCAAAATGAAATCATTTTTCCCATTGTATACCATGCAATTTTGATCCCCACCCACTTAATACATTAAAATACAAAAGAAATCATCCTTGTATCGCATGACCTTGGCAAAGATGCAGATACAGTCCTACTTTTTTCCTCTTATATTATTATACTATTTGCTACCTTGTCTTGCCTCATTCTAATGGTTGGACCTTAAATACAATGTCAAGTAGGATGAATGAGCATGGACAGTATCTTGTTTCCCCTCTTGGGAAGAAAGCACTCACTATTTCACCATTAAATATGATGTTAGTTGTAGGTTTTTCATAGCCATCCTTTTCAGATTAAAAAAGTTATATGATATTCCTAGATTGCTGGGAGTTTTTTAATTATTAATGGGTGTGGTCAACTGTTTTTTCTGCATCTATTGAAATGATCATACGATTTCTAACTTACTCTATTAATACAGCAACATTTTCCAAATGTTAAACCAATCTTATATTTCTGGACTAAACCCTACTTGGTCGTGATATTTCATCCTTTTCCTATACTGCTGGATTTGCTGTTGTTTTGTTAAAGACTTTTGCATCGGCCGGGCGCGGTGGCTCAAGCCTGTAATCCCAGCACTTTGGGAGGCCCAGACGGGTGGATCACGAGGTCAGGAGATCGAGACCATCCTGGCTAACACGGTGAAACCTCGTCTCTACTAAAAAAAAAAAAATACAAAAAACTAGCCGGGCGACGTGGCGGGCGCCTGCAGTCCCAGCTACTTGGGAGGCTGAGGAAGGAGAATGGCGTGAACCCGGGAGGCGGAGCTTGCAGTGAGCTGAGATTCGGCCACTGTACTCCAGCCTGGGCGACAGAGCGAGACTGTCTCAAAAAAAAAAAAAAAAAAAGACTTTTGCATCTACGACCATTAAGGACATTGGTCTATAATTTTCCTTTTTTATAATTTTTTTTCAGGTTTGGTGTTAGGGTAATGCTGGCCTCATAAAATTAGGTAGAAATTGTTCCCTTCTCTTATATTTTTTGAAAGAGTTTATGTAAGAGTGATGTTATTTCTTAAATGTTTGATAGAATCCACAAGTGAAATCATTTGGGCCTGGAGTTTCCTTCACAGAAATTTTTATTTTTTTAATGAACAAATTCAATTTCTTTCAGAAACAGCTATTTAAGTTTTCTGTTTCATCTTGTGTCAGTTAGTAAGTTTTTTTTTAAGAAATTTGTCTGTTTCATCTAAGTTGTATAACTTTTTGGCATAAAGATATTCATAATATTTTCTTATTGTCAGTTTAATAACTGTAAGATGTGTAGTGATAATTCCTCTTTCATTCCTGATATTGGTAATTTGTGTTGTCTTTTTTTCTTGGTCTTTACAAAAGAAAAACAATTTTTGCCTGTACATTTTTCTTGTTTCCAGCAATTTGACTATGAGGTGCCTAGATGTACTTTTCTTTGCATTTATCTTGCTTGGAGTTTGCTGAACTACTTATGACTGTACATTTATACCTTTCACCAAAGTTGGGAAATTGGTGGCATTATTTCTTCAATTTTTTCCCTGCCCCCAAATCATTGTCTTTTATTTTCTGGGACTCATGTATGTTAGACCTTTTAATATTGTCATATATCCCTAATCCTATATTCATCTTCTTTTCTTTTCCAGTTTTTTTCTCTGTTGTTTTGGGGCTTTTTGTTTTTGTTTTTTAGAGACGGGGTCTCACTCTGACAACCAGGCAAGAGTGCAGTGGCACCATCTTAGTTCACTGCAGACTTGAACTCCTGGACTCAAGTGATCCTCCCACCTCAGCCTCTCAAGTAGCTAGGACTATAGGTTCGTGTCACCACCCTCAGCTAGTTTTATTATTTTGTAGAGACAGTCTTGCTACATTGCCCAGGTTGGTCTCAAACTTCTAGTCTCAAGCAGTCCTCCTGCCTAGGCCTCCCAAAGTGCTGACATTGTAAGCTTGAGCCACCATGCCTGGCCTCTCTGTTCTTTAAATTGTATAATTCTATTGATCTATCTTCAGTTTCACTCTCATCTCTATTCTGCTGATTATCCTCTCAAGTGATTTTCTTCTTTCAGATACCATTTTTTTTAAAGTTCCCTTTGGCTCTTTTCAATAATTTATCTCTCTCTACTGAGATGTCTTTTTTTTTTTTTTCTCAAATTTTCCTGGTTCTTCATATGTTGACCAATTTTGGATTATATCTTAGACATTGTGATCACTATGCTGTGGAGACTCTAGATTCATTTATAGTATTCTAAATAGTATTGCTGTTTACGAAGCTTACTTGCTGAGACTCAAACTGCATATTTTGCCTTACTTGCAGTGAGCAACAACTATTTAGCTATTTAGCTCTTTTAACCTCACTTAGGCTACTTGAGACCAATTCTGTACATTGATGGCTTGGGGATCAGTCAGAGATTTGTAATATACAAGTTGGGGTTCCCTTTCTTTGGCTTTTCCTTCTCGGGATTATCTCCTCACCTCTTAGCAACTGTGGTTGCCCAAAGTCTGTTCCCTTGATTCTGCAGGTCAGAAAAAAATGCTGTTTTTTCCTGCAGCCTGCCCTCATACTAGAAAGCTTGAAAATGACAAACTTACCCAGTTTCCTTCCCTCCATTCTTCCAAAGCTCATTCTCCTCTCAAGATTCAGTCTGTTTCAAGTTGCTCTTCAGTGCCTTCATATAGTTGTGTTTTGCCCAGAGTTTATAGTTGTTATCCTTTCTCAATTTTCAGTGGATGAAATGGCCCTTTCTCACTACCAATTACTCTCTGATAATAAAGATTTCTTGTATTGCCTTAAAGACATATTAAATGATACCATGCTTTTTCACTCCTTCATGCCTTTACACATTCTATTCCTCTGCCTCCAATGTCCTTTCCTTTGATCTGTTCAATGAAATGTTAATAAACCTTTAATGTTTGATCTCAACTGTCACCTACTCCATGAAAACCTTCCCTGACTGGAAACAACATATGCTGGAGAGGTTGTGAAAAAACAGGAAAGCTTTTACACTGTTGGTGGGAGTGTAAATTAGTTCAACCATTGTGGATGACAGTGTGGTGATGCCTCAAGGATCTAGAACCAGAAATACCATTTGACACAGCAATCCCTTTACTAGGCATATACCCAAAGGATTATAAATCATTCTACAATAAAGACACACGCACACGTATGCTTATTGTGGCACTATTCACAATAGCAAAGACTTGGAACCAACTCAAATGTCCATCAATGATAGACTGGATTCAGAAAATATGGCACATATACACCATGGAATACTATGCAGCCATAACAAAGGATGAGTTCATGTCCTTTGCAGGGACATGGATGACGCAGGAAACCATCATTCTCAGCAAACTATCACAAGATCAGAAAACCAAACACTGCATGTTCTCACTCATAAGTGGGAGCTGAACAATAAGAACACATAGACACAGGGAGGGGAACATCACACACTGGGGCCTGTCGGGGGTGGGAGGCTAGGGGAAGGATAACATTATGAGAAATACCTAATGTAGGTGACGGGTTGATGGTTGCAGCAAACCACCATGGCACATATATACCTATGTAACAAAACTGTACATTCTGCACATGTAACCCAGAACTTAAAGTATAATAATAAAAAAAGAAAACATTCCCTGACTGCTCATCTAGTTGTTCCCATCCCTGATTTACCCAAGCTCTTGTCACATTATTCTATATTTATTAGTTTATGTGTCTGTCTTGGTGACAAATTTGCAAGATTCTTGTGAGAATCATATCTTTTTTCATTTTTTCATTTTATACCCTTTGTGTCTGGCATACAGTAGGCACAAATTGATGTTTAGTCATCAGTGAATGAATTAATTCATTATCAGTAAACATGTTTCTCCTCAGCCAATCATTAAAGAACAACGGGTGAAAGAGGCACTAAGTCAGTTAATACCTTCAACAGCCTTCAGATTGGGAATTAAACATTCAGTGACCAATACAAATAACATATAAGTAAAGATGAAAATGAGTATGTGAAAGATCATATTTCCTTATTCTTTCAATCCTATCCTCATGCAAATGATTTAAGAGAAGATGAAAGGAAGGGAGAGGACTAATGTTCATTAAAGATTCACTGAGTGCTAGGTTCCTTTATCGTTCTATTTAATTTTCATAACTCTACCAAGTAGAAATTTTCTATACTGATTTTATATATTTTAAAAGATGTCAGGTTTTGCCATCCTCAATATTTAAATACCTAAAATTTCAGTTGAGCATATTAAAATTGGAAATAACTCAGATGTCTATCAATACAACAATGGTACATATATAGTACAAAATATTATGTAGAAGGAAAAGAGATAAAGCTATGTAAACTGACAAAGAGCTCCAAGCCATCATTTTAAGTGAAAAAAAGCATGTAAACTATAAAGCAATATGTGTAAAAGGGGAAACTGCTACCCTAACACGAAATAAAGCTGCACGTTTCTATATAATGGCATACATTTGTATGTGATTATACAAGAAGTCTGAAAGGATACAAACAAAATTGAAAATAGTAGTTACTCTTGGGAAAAGAAATAGTCTTTAGGGTGAGAAAAGACATTAAGAAAAATTTGCCTAACGACAGTCCACTATATACCAGGCACTGTTCTACAATAAGAATGTATTTGTGTCTTACTTGTCTAAATTTAAAATATTCTTAATGTTTTAAATGAAAGTATTACCTCAGTAAGAGAAACTAAAATAACAGAAAATCTCTAAAGTGCTTAAACATGTGATCTATTATCTTTTTCATGTGTCAGAAGATCAGAAGCTTTTTAAAGATAAGTAAATAAAATTTTTATTACTTTTAAAGCCTGTTCTTCCAAATGCAGATTTAAATTCTTATTTTCCAGATCTGGACCCTATGGAGAAACAAAATGATTTCTGTTTCCCTTTATAATACAGTTCCACTCACACCAATTCTTATGAGGTTTGGGGATACATGGTGAAGTCTAAAGTTCTTACTTGGGGTAATTCCAGATATCAATTGGCTGTCTGCAGATAAAAACACACCTTTTTTTATTATTCATATGCTTGAGCAACCCAGAAAGTACATCTGGCCTTCATGAACTTCATTATTGGCTTCACATAATAGAGGAATATATGTTTGTCCCTTAAGTTGACTCACTTCCCTGCCTTAGCCAAGTGACTCACAGAGGACATCTTCTCATAAACTTTAATTTAGAATAACTCAACATTTTAATCTGTCTCCTTAATTCTTTCTAATGACAAGACCATCATCATCTCAACAAAAAGCCCATTCCATTTTTAATCAACCATAACTGCTACAAAATTATTTTTTCTGCTTGCCCGTGACTCTGATTCCCTGAGACTTTCAACTACTAACTTGAGTCTAGCGCTCCACAGTTTCTAACACTTTCCTGGGCTTTTTCCTGAGCCCAGGAAAGTGTTAGAAACCGAATTTCTCTGCAACTAGACTATTTGTTCAGTTGAAAAAAAAAAAACAAGAAGAAGATTTGGCTTTTACCTTAATGAAGCAACAGCTTTCTTGGGTAATCATTAAAAATACTTCCTGGCATTTGTTTTCAAAAAATATCCCTCTGCCTATCTGCACATGTATATATAAGTGACATACACATTGCTCTTTACTTTCGCTTTTAAAATATCTTTTAAATGGGCACCAGCCCATCTTCAGCTCATGTGACCTGGTTGTCTACTCAAGAGGCTACTATCTTCTGCCTTATCACATGGCTTAATTTGAGCCACAGCTCATTTACTAAAAATTATGATATTTCATTCTTTTAAGCCCACAACTGAATCTTCTTATTTTTGGAAACCTAAAATATCAGGCAAGGAATTAACCACTAAACTTCATCCGATAAACCTTAACTTATAATTAGGCTTAGTAATGTGTCTCTGTTAATTACATGCCTTTAACCATCTCAGTTCCATATGCTGGAAACCGTTAACTACTTTGCATCTTTAGGAAAGTAGAAAAAATAAAACTTCCAAATCTAGAAAACTTACGGAGGACATCCACCTAATTCATCCTGGTCCTTAGAAGAACATAACTTCCCATCTAAATCTTTTGGGGAGTGCAGGGATGAGGTGAATATGCATCTTATCTAGAAAGTTACACCTACACATTTAAAAAGGAAAAACAAGGTTTTAGTCCTGGCTCTTGTCTGATTTTTGTCCCAATTTTCCTAGCTGTGAAACAAAGATAATAACAGCTCTACTCTAACCATCTCACAGGGTTACTATAAGGCCTCAAAGGAATCTACTGACTTTTCATCTTTCCAAATACTGTGAGATTGAAACTTTTAAGTATATTTTTACTATGTATATCATTGAAGAAGATGGAAAAAGGCGCTATTATAATTCCATAGTCATTCACTGCTCTTAAAATGCAGATAAGTAAAAAAAAAAAGTATAAGATAACATATGAAAAAGTTCACTTGAAAGTATAATATGTAATAAAAACATAAGGTGCAATGTCATTAATAATGGCACCTTCTACGACTTCAAGTGAGACACTGTATAAATTCCCTCCTTTTAAAACCAAAACATTTTAATTAAATCCTCTTTTTTGTCTCCTTTTCCCTCATCACCAACAAAAAAAGGTTCCAGCATAATCTTTTAGCCTTGGACTTAATTACAAATGCCAGCAAAGATTTACATAGAATATAATATAAGTATATTCTGACATTTCATAAACCCCAGCCATCCTCTCAGACTGACTTCATTTTCTTTTTCATGTTTTGATAACCTTTTTATATTCTCCTGAAGAAAAACAAAAGTGTCTACCAATATTTTAGCAACTGGCAACACTATGAATATTTTGGTTATTGTTATCTACCTTAAAACTCTTCCATGTGGTCTCATGGCTTTTCTCTGCAAAAATACCAGGTATTTTTTTCTCAACTGTGTCTTAAATTTTTCCAGACTTTTACAGCCCATTATAGCATTTCCACAATAAGATTATAGCCACTGGGGCTGCTCCATGAGTTTAAAATTTGGAAGTTCGGTTCCTGTGTCCAGGAATACAGATTCCCCAAAGCAAGGACACAAAGTGACAGACTACACAGAAAAACAAGAAACAACAATGAAGAAAAGCTGTTAAATGTTTTATAGCTAGATATTAAGAAATAAAAACATTTCTACCACCACTCTCACCCCAATCTTAGCTAGCATCAAGTTGCATAATTTTCTCTAAACAGTACGTCCAAACCAACCAACAGACTCTATTTTTATGTACTTTGCTTTCTCTCAATCTCCCTTTTTTCACTCTTTCTAATTCACTGCATTCCTCTTCCTGATAACAACAACAAATATTTACTGAATGCTTGTAATGTGCAAGACCGTGTGTGCTACATGCTAAGTAAAACATCCAAGAACAAAATGGGCCAGTCCTGAGTGAAGGACAGACACTAAACAAAAACCACACAGATACATAATCTCAAATTGCAATATCTGCTGTAAAATAAATTAAAGGATGAGAAACACGATCTTTGCAGGGAGACAAGATTTGCATTGGAAGGAGCAGGAAGGGTTTCTCTGAGTAAATGGCATTTAAACAGGGATCTGAAGAATGGATAGGAATCACTCTGATGAAGAGTGGAAAGTGGTGCCTTCCAGGTGAGAACACAGCATTATGTGAATATCTTGGTATAGAAAAGAATTTAGAGGGTCCAAGAAACTGACACTAGACCAGTACAGTAGCTGGATCAGAAAGAATGATTTGGGAGAAAGACAAGAGCTGAGGCTGGCAATACAGGGGTCAGATTCTGTGGGGCCAGGGTCTTTTATGTTAATAATATTTTTTGTTTGTTTAATTAAAGTATAATAGGAAGCCAAGAAAAAGTATTTCTTGGACCCCAAAGAATGGTAGGTGGGGTTTTCCCTACCATACAAGGAATATGGAACTTAAGCACAATTTTTTTACGAAGCATGTGAATGAAAGACACCAAATGCCTGACTCATTACCACTAGCATGAAGACAGGGAGATGTAAAACTAGAAAAGGCTTCAACTATATTGGTAATGTTTTATTTCTTATAAACACAGGTATTTATACCATTCTTTAAACATTTTTATATGACTGAAATTTTCATAATAAAATTTGTTTAAAGAATTAATGAATGCTAAGAATTCACTGATTCATTTCCCTTCCCTCTTCGTTCTCAGGCTCATATCAAATCTTCCAATTTTGAGAAATTCAAGCATATAGAATTTAGAGATCTCCCCTCTTATTCATTTTGTTTCCTGAGCCTTTATTCTCTAGACTTTTAGCATCAGATGTTAGGCGTTCTTTAATTAGCTTATCTTTTGTTTTAGCATACACTATAATCCTTACAGCTTTCCAACAAGCACAGAGTTAATATGAGGATTAAATGAGATTAAAAACACAGCATTTAGCACACAAGAGCTCAATAAATGTTAACTATTTTTATTATTTCACTTACGATAATCTACTATTCCCAGTCTTAAATATAGGCCAGAACATTAGAACTAACAAAAGTCGAGTATATAGGACTAAATAGTGCTCGGGCATTTTGAAAGCATGTATACTATGTATTTTCACAAATACACACACACCAACACATGCACACATAGAATGTAGATTTCCAACACTGAATTTTTAGTTTTTGAAAAAGATATTTTTTCTGTGCTCATTTAAGCATTAAATGACAAAATGCTAATTTGAATTTTTTTTATTCCCACTCAAGAAGTACACTGGAAGAAAATGTGCATTTGTTTGTGTGGAATTGCAATGTAAGGCAAGTTTAATATATTTCCTAACTTCTCCTAAGTACAACAATAGTACATTGAAATGACTTATGATTACATAGAGTTTCAATAATATTCAATAATGTATGGTCCACATTATGTTTAAAAAGCTCATTTTTGTAATATGAAGTAATTCATGCAAAACCTCAATCTTATAGAATTGAATATTGACATCAAAATTTCTTCTACAACAGGAGGATCAGTCTTTAGTGGAAGAACATTATTAAAATCATATCTTTTCACTTAATTTTCTTTGTACAAATAGCACAGATCCTCTCATTTCTCTTTCCTTGTAATTCACAAATACCATAAAAGCTGTCTTTAGAAAAGTCCTTATTAATCATCATGATGAAATGAGTACTGGGACCCCAAAAATATCAGAACCTGTAACAGTTTTTGTTAACTAGACATCTGGAAAATACCTCACTGAATCTTTACGTGAATATTTTACTTTAAACTATATTTTAATACCTAAGAACCCAGAACTTCCTCTTGTGAAAAAAAAAACAAGAGAGTTTGTCACTCAAGATTCTTCAGTTTATATTCCTTGAGGTTTGGACTTAGATTGTTTTAGTAATCACTTCTCCATGCCCATCTTCTTGTTCTTAATCACAAATCTAATCATGTATTTTTCTAAATATTCAAAATTAAATATATTTATCTACTTATGTAAATAGTTTTTAGTTACTGTCTACCAATAGCATGTATAGGGATCTCATTAACAAACAGATTTAGAACTTTTTAGATTTGTTCCAGCAGCTTGTAAATTCATTTTAGACTTAATTGTTTAAATATATCAACATTCTAATCATTTTAAAAAGTGGACATAAAAGATTAATTCCAAGTTTTTTTTACTTACCAAGCTCTGCCATTCCACCCCACTGCCTGAACAATATTATCAGCTCTTCGGATACTCATTCTTGCTAAGTAAAAGCATATTTCTTCTCTAGCTGGATTAATAATCAACTTTCTAGATAGTTCATTTGTAATTCTCTTCTGGTTAACCCTTAGCATTACAGCAGTCTGCCCAACTCATGCTATTTAATTTATGAAGGTAGAAGGAACAGGGGAATTTAATCAGGTAGATATCAAAAGGAAAGTAAAAATGAGGGACAGTTTAGATTAGGCCCAAAATAATAATCAGCCTTACTTTTTTTACACTAAACGGTATAAATCTTTGTTAGATATTACAAAAGCATTCAGGTCATAAATACAAGATACAAGATACATGAAGAGAAAAATCTAACAGGCTTACAGCACACCGGTCCAGTACATACCAGCCCATGTTTATTGCTTTTTATATGCAGATAAACAAAACTCAGCTCTGGGCACAAGACATACATTTTTCTCTTAGTAGAAAGGTCTGACTTTCAAATTCCAAATGCCTCCTCTCTCAACAGTCATAGTGACATGGTCCCTTATCCTACAATAAATGTCATCCTAGGCTTCATGGCAATTTTCTGCAAATGCAATCTATAAACACTTGCA
This sequence comes from Mandrillus leucophaeus, assembly GCF_000951045.1. NCBI lineage: Eukaryota > Metazoa > Chordata > Mammalia > Primates > Cercopithecidae > Mandrillus > Mandrillus leucophaeus. Next base: position 109,984 of record NW_012106463.1, on the reverse strand, counting down.
TCAGAATAATCTGGGATGCTTGCAAAAAATATACACACCTGGGCCCCACTTGACAAGTCCTAACCACCCAAGTGATTCTTACATACCTTAAAAGTTAGAGAGCCACTGCTCTAGGATCACCTTAAACTCACCTAAGAAGAACTCCAACATAATCCCTTAGAACTCAAAATAAAATTATATACCTTATTGCTAGTTTGACCTTGACCTTTTGCCTTCATTCCAATAACTAAGATTCCACCTTGTTTTTCTGTAGCTGAGTGCAGTAGTCCATCTAAAACCATAACCATTCCCTGACCTTTTAGCTAATTATCCATTTCATATTTCTGGATGTGAATAAGCAAGTCCTATTCATCATAGCAGGTGTGGGGCAGAGTAGTAAGGGTCTACTAGGATAGGAACAGTCTTGGGAGAAAGTTAATATGGCAGACACAATGTATTAGCTAAAAGGTTGGACAACGACACTCATAACTATATACTCCATTATAGGAAAAAAACTAGAATCTCTCCTTTAACTCCACTTGTTGTATATGGATCTTATTGAGGCCTAGCTGCCTATATCTCTAAGTACCACTTACCTTAGATTTTTCTTTTCCTTTCTCTGCTTTATGAAACTCTTTAATATCCTGTTTTATGTATTTCTTCTATAAGGTCAAAAGGCAGACATGGCAGCCAGTGGTTTCACAAATTGCTACAAAAGGCCATGTTCATAGCTAGAATGAAGGAAAAGATAAAGGCTATGGAAAAAAAAAAAACCATAAAAACCTAAAGGAAAACCCTTGAGAACTGGAATGACTAGTAGACCAAGTAAAATAATATTTTTAAAAAATTTTAAATTCTGATCATTTATTTTTATTTTCATAGACTCTTTTAAGAAAGGTCAACAAAAAGATGATGATTCAAAAGATGATTATGAGAGAAGGTTAAAGTGACTAAAAGAAAAAAGACGTTACTGAACTAGTAGAACTCAGAAAACAGATTTTTCTTGGCCTCTCTACCACTTCCTAGATTTATGATCTAGACTAAGTCTCTTAACTTTTCTGTGCTTCAGTTCCTCATCTGCAAAATGAATATGATAAACCAGGTCCTGTGTGTCTCATAGGGTTATTTTTATAATTAAACAGGATCATGCTTATTAAAAAGCTTTGAAACTATAAATACCATATAAATATAGGGGATTACTGTAGCTATATAAATTGCTATTGTCTAAAATATTATTAACATATCCACAGATAACTTAAAGTGGTAATATTTTTATTGTTTTATATTATTTTATTTTATTTTATTTTAAGAAACTGGGTCTCATTCTATTGACCAAGTTGGAGTGCAGTGGCACTATCATAGCTCACTGCAACCTCAAACGAATAAACTCAAGTGATCCTCTCACCTCAGCCTCCTGAGTACTATATTATTTTTAAAGGAAAGTATAAACCATACACAGTGAAAAAGTAAGTAGAAGTTTGTAAAATGTCTTTCCTAAGGAAATTTTAAGAATATGACCAATATTAGTTAGGGTAAGACTAAGGCAAAATCATCCCAAAGTATAGATAAATAATCAGATTAACCTGAGTTTGCCAGTTCATGCCTTAAGGTTCTTACCAGAAGGACTTCCAGGTGAGGAAAGGGATAAGGAGTGATACTAGTGACATTTCTCATACAAAACCATCTACCTAAAGACAGAGTTCAGACTGACTTGAAGAACCAAAGCTTGGGGTATTTGTTACATGACATTTGACTTTATCCAAAATTGCCCTAAGATTCAATCAAGTGCCATAATTTGATTTAATTGGATAACGTGTACATGTTCAAAGGGAGAAAATCGAAGTTTTAGCCGGTGCAAAAATTGGTTGATAAGAGTTGCCCATGTGAAGGAAAAAGGATTCTTAACTTAAAAAAACAGACAGTTGGCTGGGCGCGGTGGCTCACGCCTATAATCCCAGCACTTTCGGAGGTCGAGGCAGGTGGATCACCAGAGGTCAGGAGTTCGAGACCAGCCTGGCCAACATGGTGAAACCCCATCTCTACTAAAAATATTAAAAAATTAGCTGGGTATGGTAGTGGGTGCCTGTAATCCCAGCTACTCAGGAGGCTGAGGCAGGAGAATTGCTTGAACCCAGGAGATGGAGGTTGCAGTGAGCCAACACGGTCCCACTGCACTCCAGCCTGGGTGACATAGTGAGACTCCATCTCAAAAAAAAAAAAAAAAAGTTTCAATTCCATTGAAACTGAAGAATGTCGAATTTTTTTAAAGTTCCATTTTTAAAATTTTCACTAAACCATTCAATAAATATTGTTGAACATGTACAATGTTCTAGGCATTGTTCAAGACACTGAGGAATATGAGCGACAAAAACAGTCAAAAATTACCTGCCATCATAGACCTTACATTCCAGTTGGAAAGAAAGCCAATACATTTAAAAGATACACAAAGTATATAGTATGTTCAATATTGAAAAAGGTTCTGGAAACAAATAGAACAGCATTAGAGAGAACAGGATTGTTTAGTAGGTTGCAATTTTAAATAGGATGCTCAAGGCAGAGCTCACTAAGAAGACATTTAAGCAGAAACTTGAAGGAGGTGATGAAGTTTGGTGAGATCATTATAGTACAATCATGGGAGTTATTTTTCATCCATGTTAACATTTTTACCACTTTAATAATAAACAAGACATTCTTATAAATGTACTTTTGTACTATAATAGTGAAAAGCTGTAAGTCAGTAATGTAATGGTAAAACAAATTGTGGTACATCCATATGATGGCACACGATGTAATGATTAAAAATGTTCTCCAAGACTATTAACTTAAAAAAATCAATAAAATGAGTTTTTAGATACAAAAATGTACGTATAGTATGATCCAATCTTGCAGAACATTTTTTCATTTGCTCAACAACTATTTTTTGAGTACCTTCTATAAACCGGGCACTATTCTGGGCACCAGAGAGAGGGCAGTAAACAAGCTAGTCATGTTCTTCCTTCTCATACATACATAGATAAAAGACTTATATGAAATATAACAAAATATTACTAGGAAGTAAATTTCATTATGAAAGAAAAAGGTAAAATTATAAGTTATTTTATTTCCTCCTTTATGATTAAATATAGTCTCAAATTTCTAAATACTTTCTGAATGGTGCCAAAAATAAACCATGGACTTTATATTCATCTAAACATTATAGCCCATATGTGTTTTGTTATATCTGTGTTTGCATAAATAATAATTTGCAGTCTTACAATATTCTGCCAAATGTGTATTGCATTTTTCAATTATATACCAATTTTTATGTCTCATAACACCTAATGAAATTGAATAACATTGGATCCCTTTCTACAACTACAAAATCTAGGGAAAAGAACAGTTAACTAATTTATCACACTAGAAATACTGTTTAAATTGTAAATTATAACAATGCATATGAAAGTATCTCACACAGTACCTGGACAAAGAAAGGCTTGCAGATTCTGGATCCTATGCTAATACCTTCCCAGTTATGCTGGAGTTTGTTGTTGTTGTTGCTGTTGTTTGTTGTTTGTTTTTGACAGGGCAAAAAATCTCCATTTATTTAAAATGGAGCTTTAATAGTTACCAAAAAAAGTCTTATCTGAATCCCAGACCCTACCACAACTACCAGGTGTTAGCTTTATTCCATCTCCCCTCAACCACTAAAATGATCAGCAAACAAGTTAGACATTTTTTTTGTAATGTTTTTCCAGTCTTCTTTTGATTTCAGTATTTATATTTAAACCATGTAGAAAATGGCAGCTGTCTACCTCTAATTAGTCAAGTTGTCTTGGGCAAGTCATTTCAACTTTCCAGTCTCGCTTTTTAAATTTTTCAAAGATAAGATTTGGACTAGGAGACCTCAAAAGTCATTAAGCTCTAAAGTTTCATTATATTACTTTAAGTCTATAAGGTATCTATAATAAATCAAAGGAACACAGCTTCTCAAAAGAATAAAGGCTACAGCAATAGGATGGTTGGCTAGAACAAGAAAACAAAGACCAAGGATTAAAAGAGAATTTGAAAATCTCCCCAACCCCCTGGACCAAGTCCAGCTTCAATCACATAAAGGTTGTTTTGGGACTATAGAAAAGAATAAATATGAAGGTTTCTCAAATCATCAAGAGATGATGTTTTTGCTTAGAAAGAAAAAGTACACTTGTTCCTATACACTCTCTAGTTCTTAAAACATACATACACACATCACCAACAACAATGCCCCTAAATGTTTTCATATTGATATGGAAGGAAAATACAAATCACTCATTTTGCTGAAATAAAGTATTTTAAACCTAGAAAGGGTGATTTCGTTTTGTGGGTTTAAAAAAAAAGAAAAAAAACACTGTATTCACTCTTTTTCTATTGCCTCCTCTGTATACAAACCCCCAATAGCTCTTAAATTTGTGGCATTTTCTTATGTACATAGAGAAAAATTTGTATTGCTATTGCAGCAACATCTAAACAGTTTCCTGTAAACTTTCAGTGATGGAAGTCATAGAATTTATGATAAAATCCCATAGAGTGGTGAAACAAATTTCTTTCATATTTATCATTCATTTTATTCAGTGTGCATTTGAAGGAAAACCTTTTAAGAACACCAATAATGTGAGAAAGCTACAACAACTAAATTTATTGTTAAGTATCACATCATTGGTCCTCCTGGGAGTTCAGGAAGAAAGCTTAAATCACATTTCCTAACACATTGGAGAGTTTCCCAGAGATGTGATGGCCCACAGAGGCAAACCATCCAAAGCATACTGGAATCTCAGAGATGGTGACAAAGAAATATCGCTTTGTTTAATAAAAGCAGACTAGAGTTACCCTTTCAATTTTTTTTAACAAAATACAAACTCTCTCTTACCCCATTTTTCTTCGTTCCTTCCTCCACCCACTCCTGTTTCACCTGACTAAACTGTAAGTATTTGTTCCATCACCTGACTTAGGGGCTGGCTAGAAATATTAGGAAAAAAAAAACAATCTACTATTGTTACATGAGACAACAACCTTTCATGTCCTTGAAGCTCACCATGACCTTTCATCTTTCCTATCCCCAATGGTCTCTCCTAACAACTAAAACTACACTCAGTTGGGCTGAATTCCAGATTGTCATAAAAAGAACCCTGTCTTTTCAAAACAAAACCAATTTTTACACCAAGGTGGGGGAGAAACACAAGTCCATTGTTCCCTCACAGATGGAAGTTGGAGTTACTAAGGCAACTGCTCTAATCCTCCTTTTTACCACCTTTTTCACATCACTGGCCTATCAAGTATGCTACCTTTTAACTCATAAGCTCAAAAGCTGGTAGTCTAACTGGCTGCCCTAATTAGCTACGATTTTCACACTACAGACAACATGATGAGCTAATCGAAATTTGCAAAATAATGACGTACCTCCAGCAAATATTCCTCCTCCTGAGGCCCAGTCTTAGAATAACAATAATGAGACCATTATTAGAGAAGGGCATTAAAATGCTGCACTGCTGCTAAACAGAGAACTTAATTGTTCTGGTCTTGTCCATTGAATCAACAACCTATTGTTGTGGACTTGAAAAATAAAGGACTGGAGAATGGGTGCCATGATGATTGGTCTGTGCGGCCATACCGGCACTCTGTAGAATTGTTTTCTTTTGAAACTCTTGATGGACTAGTAGTTTTGTTTAAAAGTAACATAAAAGGCGATTGTCTGGATAAAAAGTCCTATTTATTGAAATCCTTAGAAGCAGTTGCATGGATTTGTTCGTGACCCCTGAGACAAAAACATAGTGACCATAATAACACCATTTGTAGAGGGCCCTGTTACCACTGCCTACAGTAACATAAGATAAGAGACAGTCTTTTCTAACTACAGTTGGAAGGAAGGAAGTACTTCTGAGCAGAAAACAAGAATGATAAAAGGTCAAATACTGGATAAAGCTCATTAATAATTGAAAAGGAGACTTTAAAAAATAATGCTAATTTAAGAATTCTGTACAATTGCTAAAGATTCAAGCACATGTAAAAAGGCACACAGCTTGTTTTTTCTTTTCTTTTCCCACTTTTGAGCTTCTTTGGTTAAGAAAAAGAATTAAAATAGAATTATTATTAAATAACTAAAGCAAGATGTCTCAGGATAACCTGGAGAACAAGAAAATAATTATTCTTATGGTCATCCCCAATCTATATTGAGAATAACAAAATACTGAAGTTAAAGGTTAACTAGTGTAGGATTCTTAGCTGTAGAAAAGCACTGTTTACACACTGTAAAAGTGTCTTCCATATGGGGCCATAGTACATGTTTTCTGTAAAGTCAAACCAAGATTTTAGTGTTGAATTGTGGGGAAGGGACGTACTTTTGCTGTTAGAGGGTATTTGGGGTGAGGGTCTGTTTGTTTTTTACCAAGTAAAATCTGCATTATATAAAAATGTTTTAAATTGTAAATAAGACCTCTTGCTTCATTCAAACTGTGCTTTGCTTCAGTTATCTTCATCTTGTTAGGCTAAATTAATTAACAATCTCAATGTTGCACACTTTCTCTTTTCATTACATCAAATAATGGCCAGTATATTAAGAAAGCCCTCACCATGGGAATTCTGCAACACTACTGCTATGAAGAGTTTCTGTGTATCGATGTAACGATATTCATTTCATAAGCATTTATTAAATGTACTTTTACTGTTAACAACCAATTAAGCACCTAAATTCTTAACATGTTATCAATTGAAAACCATTTTTTCAAAAAGCAAAACTAAACTAAAAGTTGCAAGATACTTTAAAAAGGAAAAATAAATCACATTGTATGGCCACAACCAGGTTTCACCATCAACTTTACCTAAAATAAGAAGAAACACATGAAAATTTGACAGGTATGTTTTCATGGATACAAGACAGTATTGCATAAAAGGTTTAAAAGACACACCCCAAGCCGTTCGTTCTGCTCCTTGCTGTGGAATGTTTAACATGATAAATGGGATGATTAGAATTTCATTGGTAAATCCCATTATTTTAAATCTATAAGAATGAAATGTTTTAAACTCTTTTGTAAGTTTCCTTTTCAATCTGAAACTCTGTGGCATCTAGAATTATGCAAATGGACAAAACACTAAAGCTCTTTTTAATCTTTTCCTTGATCAACCAGTGCTTCTTTCTCCAATCACAGCTTTGTGTGTGATATCTTTCTGCTAGCATTTCTTATTTAATTAAAACAGACACTGACAGAAGGACATGGATTAGTACTGTAATGATGCATTTACTTAGATTAATCGGAGGCTCCTTTTAGAGTAATGGCTTAAACAAAGAACAAAAGGAAATTGTTATGAAACAGCCTTTTATCCCAGGCAAAGGTCGCATTATGAGGTTTTTAATTTTGTCAGCTTCTGTTATACTCTGCCTTGCTAGTGGAACATGAGAAGTGCTTTTACCCCCAATAAAGCCAGTTATTATAAAAACAGCCATTAAAGCTGCAAATTAAAATGTCTGATTTTTAAAACAGGTTACTTAGCTTTCAGAATATCCTAATTAGCATGTTGTACATTGTTGTGAGGAAAAGAAGACTAAATGCTAATGACCTACCGCCAGGTGACCACACTGCTGTGCACAATAATAAGGACCTTTCCAAGTAATATGATGAATTAACCAAGTACAGGTCCCCCATCTAACACCCCTTCTCCAAATACAGCTTCAGATGAATGGAGGGCCTGACTGTTTGGATGTGTTCAGTAGGGCCCTACTTCTGTCCAGAAGACTCTCAGCCAGCTACTTTTTATATAATCACTAAAAGGCAGACTTCTTTCTATTACAAAAGAAAGTAAATGAAATAGCAATACTATATACAGTCTGAAGTTAGAAAAGGCAACAGTCATTTGACTGCAAAGCACAACGAATTAAAGAACCATGCCCCAACAAAACCAACTCTTTGCCTCTTTTCATGCAACCTTCCCCAACCTATCCCTCTCCCCACCGCCTCTTTAATAAGTTGAGCTTGCAGAGTATAAATGGAGCTAAGATTTGAAAGCTTAGTCTTTTTTCATAGCACTGATTTTTACACCATGTTGTCTTTAACCAGCTGAAAGGTAAATCGAGTTTCCTTTTTCTAAATGTTGTTTTTGCCTTCTGTTTACTGACTACATCCACTGCTACTTCTCCTTAGTCAAAACTACTCTTGACAAAGGATATATTGTCCTTTGCATTTCCTACTGTATGAACTTACCTCAATTACTTGCCTACTTCTAGGTATTTTCTGCTTTATCTTTCTTTATGGACTAAATGATTCTGTGCTCCACTATACATTAGGTTAATATGTGGACTAGATGGAAAATATCTCCACAATTCCCCATAGAGAAAACATAATCCACTTTAAGTCTCACACAAATACTCCTGAGTAGCTTGCTCTGGAAATTTCTTGAAACCAACAGGATATATTTTCATTGGAACAAGAAATCACTGAGGATCATCAGTGCCATCTATCCCACGGACTCATTTGAAAAGGAGTATTATTTGAGGTTGTATCAATTATCTACAGCCACAAGAATGCACAGGTTTAACCAACCCAAAACTTAGTGGCTTAAATCAGTAAGTTTTTTTTTTAGTCTATGCATCTGTAGGTCAGCTGGACATTTCTCTGGTTTTAGTTGAGTTCACTAACATATCTTGTGGTTGGCCTTGGCTGGGACAACTGGTATAACTCAACTCTGTTTCATATGTCTCATTCCCCAACAGGCTAGCCCAGGATTGTTCTTCTATAGTGAGAGAAAAGAGCAAGAGTGTGAACAGAAATGTACAAGTGCTTTTACAAGCCTCTACCTGTGTCACATAAGCTAACATCCCATTGGCCAATGTAAGCTAAATGTCTGATCTTAGAGTCCAGTCATGAGGACAAATGCCCTATCAATATTGGAAGGGAACCACAAAGTTTTAGGGCAAAGGTCATAAATAGAAGGAAGGATGAAGAAGAACTGGGACCTTTAAAGTATTCAGTCTTAGCAAAGAGGCCAAGGTCATTTGATGACTCTCAAAGCTCATCAGCAGAAGCTTCTGTTTTGTTCCATTTTAAATAATGCTGTCTACACAGCCACTCAAAATCAATGTCATTTTTATTTTAATAAGTGAGAAAAATTCTTTAAAAGATAGTTAACAAACAACCCCATCACACCTTATCTCCATTGACTTCCAATTTAAAAATTACAACTATTAAGCTAATCCTAAAATGTGACCTATACAAGTTTGCGATTTATTTTTGTGTACTGAATTATTGTGAATCAGATATACCTTAATAAGAGGTTTCAAAACTACAAACATTTTTGTCTCAGATGCTTCCCTTCCACTGACAGAAGCAGCTAAGTTTGAGGAGCTATCTAATGGATACTAGACCCAGAATTTTGTTCATTACTATATCTTAGAGAGTACAGACAGTTTTATTCCACAGAATGCCAGAAAACAGTATTTCACACCCCCTTACAACAGCAGATATAGCCACAATAGCAGTGTTTAAAAATAAAAATTCTTTTGAAGTCCAATCCCTATCACTTACGTCTCTATTGTTCCTCCAAGAACTTTGTCTGTGAAAAAGTAATGCAAAGAAAAGTGGTCTGAGGATACTACATGAGAAGGTGCCCTAGAATAAGATGATTAAGAAGCTAATTTTAAGCTTTGCAAATTTTCTGTTTCTACAAAAGATAAATGAGGAAAGTATCCATGATGATTGCATCAGTTTCCCAAAGTTAATCTAACAGTCCCTACATATAGCTTTAGAGATCTATCTCAAGCCAGTTACCAGTCTTCCACTCACAGACACATATCCAACAGGAATAGGAGTGATTACTGGGCAGAATTCCTAACCCCTATGGCAAGGGAAATACTATCCTGTAGCACTACTCAACAATTATCCCTCTGAGCAATTAAAATAACCAATGAAGTGGGTCTCCAAAAGGAGCCTTCAGCCATTCCTTCATTTGAGCCAGCACTGACAATGAGGTTGCCAAAGCTGGCACTAATACCCGAGGAACAAGAAATAAAGGCCAGCAAAGCTCAATCTTGCATCCAAAGATATTAAAAAGGAAACTAAATGACACGGAGAAGACGTTCTTAAGAATTACCTAATTAATACAGAAAGGAAAAAAATAAATAACATAATAAAATCATTTGTATTCCCTTTTCATTTTTTCCACATTCCTTTACAACTTATTTTAATAATAATTTTGTTTTAAAGCAAAGCCCTGGGTGATGGTTTGCCTTTTATAAATAAGAATGATAACAGGCCAGAATGCAATTTGTCCTATTTTTCTAGTGTTTTGATCAACCAACTCCTCTCACCTGGTCTTTAGTAAGTATCAATTACTGAAGCAGTGATTCAAGGTCATGGAAAAGAGCAAAGCTAATAGGTCCATATAAAAATCAAGGCTAGCATTGTGCCCTCGTTAACACTGCATTCTAAACAAACAATAAGTCCATGTTCAGAGAGCTGTACTAATTCTTCTCAAAGGAAGCAACTTAGGTTCGACTCAAAATTTCCTTTAAAAGTCTCCTTGCTTTGACAGAGAGGCAAAGAGAAACAAAAGTGCTTGCATATCAGAAAAGGAAAGGACCATAAAGAACAAAGACAGAAAAGGAAAGCTCAAACTCCTTAAGTACGTTGTCTCTACAGATCCATTCACTTGATTCTATCATTTCACACATATATATTTCACATGCATACATATATCTCATCTGGTACATAGTATATGCTTAAAAGCTGTGTTGATTAAAATTATCATACAATTAGAAGAACAGATAAGAACAGAAAAAAAGTAAGCATACTGTCTTAAAAGAACTTATATCACCAGTCACATCAGATATTTAGGAAGCCCCAAGTTTAGTTTCTAACATTTGTTTTAAACTATTTTTTACAGGATGACAGGATGAAATGAGATGAAACATGGGTCAAATAACATGTGAAGCAACACCTACCTCCCCAGATTTTTTTTTTTTTTTCCAGAGAGATATGGTCTCACTAAGTTACACAGGCTGGCCTTGAACTCCTGAGCTCAAGTAGTCTTCCTGCCTCAGGCTCCCTAGCAGTTGAGACTACAGGCACACACCACCTCCCAGCCTGATGTTTTATAGAGATAAAAATATGGCTAAAACTAACCCCAAGGAAAGGCTCAGAAGAAGAATGAAGTCATAAATGGCTCAACGCAACCAATGGGGTAATTGTGGGACCTGAAGGAGAAGTCCTACCCTCTTGCCTTTATAAAGGACATTTGGTACATAAACAGACTAAAGTATTTAAGTCTCAGATCACCTTTAACTTTGGTGCAAGAGCCTTCTTCTCTGTTCATTTAACACCTTCTTTGATAATATCTTCCCTAACCAATGCCATCAACTTGCTATCTTCTTAATTCCAATGGATTAAACCATAGGCCTGCCTGCCAAAAACTAGTCAAAGATAATCACCAAAATAATTGCATTGCTATGACACAGGCTTATGGCAACAACCTCCATTCTTTACCAACATTTTCTCTATCCCCAACTTTATTCTTGCAGTCCCCTAACCAAAAAAAAAAAAAAAAAAAAAAAGGCAGAGGGCTAGAGGGAAACAGCTATGTTTATGTTTCAAAATTCTTTAAAGATAAAAATATTTTTCCTCCCAGTTAAGAGTTTTAACTTAAATTAATTGCAAATGCCTCTAGGAAAGGTAATATCATGAGTTCCTTCCACACTAAGATAGATATATATGACTCTGAATGCATTTTATAAGGCTAGAATATCTATCCTTGATTCCAAAATAAAATAGACACACTAGAAGAAGAGAAAATTACTGACTAATCATGAACACAGTTACAAACATCCTTTAAATTTTAACTAATTCTATAGTGTAAATGAAAATCCACTGAGAACAAATAGGTTTTGTCACGGTTATCCTACATGGTTCAGAAAATCTACCAATAATACCATATTCACAGATTAAAGAAGAATAACTCTATAAGCATCCCAACAGATGCAATAGATACAAGATAAAACCTACCAAAAACTGTATAGTTATTGGTAAAATTTAGGATGCATTGCCATCAAAGACAGAAACAATGTCTTCCCTCAGCTTAAAAAAAAAAAAAAAAAAAAAAAAAGCTTCAGGTTAATTTTAAATAGAATAACTCAAGGCCAAGAGGAAGACTATCTAAAATAAGGCCCAAATATATAGAAAACCAAAAATCACATGTTCTCCCTTATATGTGGAATCTAAAACAACTGAACTCAATAGAAGCAGAAAGCAGTAGGTGGTTACCAGAGGTTGGGTGGGAATGGGGAGGAATAGGGAGATGTTGGTTAAAGGGTACAAAGTTGCAATTAGGCAGGAGGAACACATGGTAAGTATTTAAGGTGATGGATATGTTAGTTTGATTCTACCATTCCACATGTATACATTTCACATGCATACATATATCATATTACAGTGTATCCCATAAATACATATGATTATAATTTGCCCAAAAACTAAATAAATTTAAAAAGTTTTTAAATCTTAAATGAGTTTTTAAAAATAAAATAATAAAATAATGCCCAAATAGCAGTTCTGACCCAAAAAACGTAAGACACACCAGGGCTTCCCTAAGTGCTTGTGTAGGTCATGACAAGCTCTTTGTGGTGGGAAATATTTATTATTTAACATTAGGTAAAAAACAAAGAACACACAATGACATCTATGATATAACTGCAGTTACATTAAATTAGTTTTTAAAAGGGGCAGGCACAATGGCTTATGCTTGTAACACTGACACTTTGGGAGACCGAGGCGGGAAGACTGCTTGAGCCCAGGAGTTCGAGACTAGCCTGGGCAATGAAGCAAAATCTCATCTCTACAAAAAAACAAAGAAAATTAGCCAGGCGTGGTGGTGTGCGCCTATAATTCCAGCTACTTGGAGGAGCTGAGATTGGAGGATCACTTGGGCCTGGGAGGTCGAGACTGTAGTGAGTCATGATCATGCCACTGCACTCCAGCCTGGGCAATAGAGCAAGAAGCTGTTTTAAAAAAAAAAAAAAAAAAAAAGATATGAACAAGGACTGGAAATAAGCAGCTAAAAATGAAAACAGATGACATACTGTGGAAGTGTATGAGAGGTTTTATCTTTTTTCTTGTTGTTTTAACATAAGTTTTAATCAAAAATTTAAAAAAGGTGCATGTGACTACTATGTGATACTATCCTATGAACAATTTAGGGTAGAGGAGATAGTGAGTGACTGAAAAAAAAAGAAAAAGAAAAAGAAAAATCACCACATAGAAGGATTAAAGGAACAGGAAAGGGATAGTGTCAGAGAAGGCTCTTCCAAGGAGGAATTTTATCCATTTTGAATTGTATTTGGTCTTGGTTGTAAATTTGGGGTCATTTGAGGAAAGGGGAAATTCTACACAATGACTGATAGTAAAACTGTAAAATCTACTACCTCTGAGAAACGCCACCCATATAACTAAGTGTGCATGCTATTCCAAATGTGCTGTTGTCTGCGTGGACTTTCAAAGGTTAATTGGCCTTTTCAATTTTGACTTAATTTTAAAATTGTTCTAATGAGGCCCTTACTCTCATAAACTAGTTAGCACCCCAATCTTTTCCTAATGAAAGTATCAACACCCAAGGGACTTAAATCTGAGGCTCTTATAACTGAGAGACATATCTATAAGGGCTAGGGAAAAAACTGCCAATTTAAGACCCTGGCACTTAAGACTTGCCAGATAAAAAAGACCAAATTTCATTGAGAATATATATCTTTTAATTTCATGGATTAAAAAAAAACAGGATCTTATTTCAATGTCGGGATTTTTAAGTAATAAAATCTTACTACAAAATGGTCCAGCCTGTGCTTAAGAGAGAGAATTAAACTATCAATCTAGTCTTTACATGCATATTTCAACATAAAAACACAAACAAAATGCAGACCTCCTAAAAGAGCAAGAAATATAAATTAAAAACATTACTCCTTTAAAAGTGACTAAACAAAGTCAAGCAGAATTTGCATAGCTATATTTGGAGAATAAATTTTCTTTCAAATCCAGACTATGTTTTCTAGGTGGACAGCAAAATTTGTCCTACAATATTCATTTTTGTTTTGTTTTCTAAACTAGTGAGATCTCTAGTTTGAAGCAAATCCATTAACAATTATACATTAATGAAAAGGATTAACACACAAAAATGTCACAAGCAGAGAATATTTCTTCAGAGCGTAGGCAGATAAAGTACTCTCTCCAATTCCTGTTGAACTTGTATATCTAAGAAAAATATCTAATTGCTATAAATAAGTGAATATCAAAAATATAAGCACATTTCAACTTCTTTCATTTAGGAAAAAGGAAAACTACATACAGAAGGCTATAGAAATTCAATAAATTTGTTCTATTTTCAAAATAATGTAAACTAAAAGTCTGTATTTTATCTATTTATATAATCTCATTTGCATTTTATTCCTTGACAATGCTAATAACATTATTTCAGCTAAAACTATACTTGTTTAAATAGTAACACATTTCATCATAAAACTCATACTCCTTTATGCTCATGAAAAGTAAACTAGAATAAATTGCAAATATTAGGTGAGACAATGGACATTAAAATATTTCTCCAAATCAGGTATATCCATATATGCATCCACCATAACAGTTGTGCAGTTATGCAACTTTGGCTGTACGCATTACAACACTTAGTTGTGTAAGTGATAAAAAAACAACTCAAAGTAGCTTTTTTTAATCAAAAAACAATTTGTCAGTTGGGCACCATGGCATGTGCCTACAGTCCCAGCTACTCAGGAGGCTAAGGCAGGAGGATCACTTAAGCCTGGATGACCTCAGACCAGCCTGGGCAATACTGTGAGACCCCCGTCTCTAACAAATAAATAAGTAAACCAACAGGCAAACAAAAAATAATTTATTGGTTCACTTAATTGAAAAGGCCTGCCTTCTAACACACCTGGACTCGGTATTAAAATGGTATAATTAGGAAATTGGTTTTTCTCCTTCTCTCTCTCAGGCAGACTCTCCCCTTTCAGTGACAAAGATGACTATCAGAAGCTCAAGATTAGAAACCTCAGTAGAAAGACAGTGCTTCCTTCCCAATAATTCCAGGAAATATCCCAGGATTGAGTCTCACTGGCCTGGCGTGGATAACATGTTTATTTCCGAACCAACCACTGTTGCCAGGAGTATCAAATGCCCACTCCCTGTGACTTGGGAGGATAAAGGCAGTTCCACCTCAACCACAGGTACCAAAAGTGAAAGAAGGGTTGTTCCCCAAAAGAAAACCAGAACAAATGCTGCATAGTGAAAACACTAAACAGCATAATTCATAAGAGTTTCTTTGGACAATAATTATTACAGTGAGGGAACTTCAGAGGAAAAACATAAAAACAATTGCAAACTTCATTTAATAGCAGTTGCACAGCAAAAACAACTTTGAATTGTTTCTAGTAGTCCCAAAAGGGGGACAAAAAACATGAATCCAGGAATTCTTAAGGCAAATGAGAATAAAAGTATTCTTTATTCGACAATTTTTGTCCCTTCTCTTACTTCAGAGACAGCTACTCCAAATAATCATTCCATCATCCCCTTTAAGTCTAAATTCTTAGAACTCTTGCAAAGATTTACAGAGGCCTAGCTACCCATCTCTAAAAATTTATTTTCATGAATCCTCAAGTAATATAAAAACTGCTTAAAGGCCACTATAAACATTAATGAGGATCCCATATAACTTAATTCATTTAATTTGTATCTGAAAATACTTCTACTTTTTTTTTTTTTTTTTTTTTCAGATGGAGTTTCGCTCTTGTGGCCCAGGCTAGAGTGCAGTGGCGTGATCTCCGCTCACTGTAACCTCCGCATCCTGGATTCAAGCGATTCTCCAGCCTCAGCCTCCCAAGTAACTAGGATTACAGGCACCTGCCACCATGTCTGGCTAATTTTTGTATTTTTAGTGGAGACAGGATTTCGCCATGTTGACCAGGCTGGTCTCAAACTCCTGACCTCAGGTGATCCGCCCACCTCGGCCTCCAAAGTGCTGGGATTACAGGCATGAGCCACCGCGCCCGGCCAACTTCTATACTTTTAAATGCGTATACCACAAAAGTCTAACATTTTTTGGCCATTAATATCTTGGATTGAGTATAGTCACCCAATTCTTTACTGAAAGGAGAGTTTTATATGAGAGACTGGAAGGAGAACATAAATGCAAAAGAAGCCTGGGGAAACTAAGGTGGAAAGCCATTAAAGGAAAGAATGGCTGAGGTACCAAAAACAATATTCATTTATGTCAAATTCATTCACACATTCATTTTATGCATAGGTTTAGAGCACTGACAATGAGCAAACTATCGTGCTACAGATGATACAAAGAAACATGTCATGGTCCCCACTCCTCCAAAATCATAACTGGCAGCGGGAGAGAAGAAGCATGAGCAGTGATAATGAGAGTGACATGCCAATTCCTTCTTTTTGTTTTCCCCCACCAAAAGCTCCAGATTTTGTTCAGGTCGCAGGATAAATAACACACTTCGCATTCTTCAAAAACGTTTCATTTAACTCATCTGCAAATTCAAGAAACTACTTTTTGCCTAACTCTCAGGATAACATGAAAATAGTAAAAGCTAGCAGCACATATAAGAAAAGCTAAATGTAAGAAGAGCAATGCAAATTTGGCAAATTATGAAAAGAATTGGGAATATGGAAATTTGCAGAATTTTTAATTAATTCCCTCAGTAATTATAAGCTGAGTGCTTCCTGAACAATGGGCATTATATATGGTCATGTAGTAAGATGGATTAGACTTAATATCCCTGCAAGTTTAAAAAAAAAAACACAAAACTTTCATCAGAAACTAGTGTTAGTAAAAGGACTGTTCACAAAAATTACTAAAAAGATAAATTGTGACAAGAACAAAAAGAGAGAGACAAAATGCTATGGGAGTTCACATCATAGAAGCGAGATCACAGAAGACTACAAGTAGCTAGGCCTTGAAAGATGGATGAAATTCCTACAAGTAAGTATGTTCAACAGAAGTATTCCAGGTACAAGAAATTACATGAAATATATCAAGAAAATACAAACTGCTTCTATGTCAGTTCCAAAATATCTATAGAATTTTGGATGAGAGGATAATATAAATGCAAGCTATTTTGTAATATTCTATATTTTAATGCATTGTGTTATTCAATATGAGATTTTGAGAGCTATAAATAATGTATGCTAGAATCCTTTGGTAGTCATTATATTCACAATGTATAAAGAATGGAACTCTTCAAATACATCTGTATTGGGCATTATATGCAGAAGATATCCAAGATACATGTTCTTTTTTCAATATTTTTATTTTGCAAATGAGTAATAAAATATGAAGTAAGCCTCCCACATGTAATGGGAAGTATGTTCGAATGTTTGAGAGACTAGATGTGTAAATTATCTGCTTAATTCGGCAAGTAAATAAAAATATCTAGGCCCCTACAAACACTTTTGTTACCTTGTGACCAACAAATAAAATCTAACTATTTGTTTAGTGAAATAAGCCAGGCACAGAAAGATAAATACTGCATATTCTCATTCTTATGTGGACGCTTGAGGAAAAAAAAAAAAAAACACAAAACTGATTTCATAGCAGTAGACTAGAATAGTAACTACTGGAGGATAGGAAAGGTAACAGAGAGAAAAACAGGGAGAAGTTGGTTAAAGGATACAAAATTACAGCTAGATAGAGGAATTTCTATAGAATACTACATAGGATAATCTAGTTTTCTATAGCATTGAAGGGTGGCTATAGTTAAGAATTTACTGTGTATTTTCAAGTAGCTAGAAGAGAATATGATTTTGAATGTTCTCAAAACAAAAATGATAAATGTTTGAGATGATGGATATGCTAATTACCCTAATGTGATCATTACACATTGTATACCTATATTGAAATATCACTCTATACCCCATAAATATGTACAATTATTATGTTTTAATTAAAAATAATATGCACAAAGAACACCATGGAATACACAGGCAGAATAAATGATTAATCATGAGGGATACCAGCAAACTTCTAGATTATCTGGCAATCTAAATGGCATGTCATTGAGGAAAATAATAGTAAAGAGAATTTTGAAGAAAAAAATGCCTCCTGAGTGTATCAATTCCTAGGTTAAAAGAGTAAAGTTATGAGGAACACTGTTGGGATCTGGGATCCTAGATAGTCCTTTGATTTTAAATATTCGGCACAAAGTTTAGCACACATGACTTCACAAGGGATTTGTCCCAATACGTAGCTCTTTAAAGAATATACACTTACTCTGCTGCCTACCTCTCTGTACAATGAACATGATCGTGGTGCTCACCTCATAAGGCATTAGCACCACAGTAGGCTAACAGAGCACTGGAGATAGTCTGCCTGTCACATGTACTGTGGTCAGCTGGAAAAATACACCTTTACATTTACACCCACATGATTCACAATCAAACTTTAATAGAAAGAAAAACATGTTCAGAAAAAGACTTTTGCCAAGCTTCCTGTAGATTGAAATGCCAATTTTTCCTACTTGTGAGCATCATGCTTCCAGCATTATCCTTTAGCAAAGAATATATAAAACAACAGATAGGTACAGCATTTTCCAAGAAGTCTCTAGTCTCTCTGGAACTATAAAAATAATTTATTCTGAATTGTAGGCAGTCTTCCAAGTATGACATTTTAGAGGATTCCACTGCCTTCTAAAATACCAGATTTGGAAAACTGAATGCTACCTGACAATTCTTGGAAAAAAAATAATGGCTAATTTGTACCAGCTAAAAAATAAAATCTGAAAATCTGCCCCAAATTATTTAAATTAAGGAGTCTTTATTTCAACAGGTTACCAGTTAATCTCAGAATTTGGACTTTAAGTGTCCACAACACTAAGTCATTCTCAGCAGCATCTTTCAAGAACTGTATATTCTTCTCTTGTTAACATTTCCTATACTTTCACAAATTTACTCAATTATTCATTCAACAAATATTTATTAGGTGCTTATTATCTGCCAAGAACTGTAATTGACAAGAAACCAGAGGTATTTTTCCACTTTGGGGACTATGAAATCTTAACAAAATATCACAATAGTGTCCCATAAAGCCACTACCAAATACTTTAAATGTCAACTAGTAATTGGATGGGCAAGATGGAAGACATGGAGACAGAAGTATTCAATAGAACAATACCTTCCTTCTACCTTTCACGCTGAAGCATAGAATGGGGTCAGAATCTCCCATGTAAATTTGATGTCCTTTCATACTGGACCAATTTAGCTACCCTAACCAGCCAGCCTTGGTGGGAAAGTACAAGTATTGTCCTGCTTGAAGAGAGGAAATGAGTTGCTTTTGATGAGAAGGAACTAAGCAATAATACAAAGCACAGTAAAATCCAAATGTACTTTTTAAAAAAATTCATATATTGGCACTTTGAGGCTTACCATGACTATCTAATTAACAAGAATGCTAATGCCAAAACATTTACATTGGGTTCCATCCAGACTGTAACTGCATTGCCTCCTAGCCATCCATACCCCTGGCCCATCCTATCAATGGACAGCATATTGTGTTTTCTCTCTGAAAGGCCCAGACACAGGGCCAGAATGCCACTAATTCAGCAAAAATTCACAACTTTGATTGGTGTAATAAGGTGGTAAAGAAGTCAGAAAGGTCCTTGGCAGGGCAGGCATTTACAACCCCTCAGCCAGTTCAGGCTTCTGCCTGACAGATGATACCACAGTCTTCTGGATTTAGGAGGATTCTCTTTTCCAAGAGGACCAACATCCATACTAAAAATAGACAGAGATGCAATAGGATAAGAACCAGAATGCAGCAGTGGGAAGTAAGAAAAGGAAAATATTTTACTGCAATCTTCCAGCAACTTAATTTGGAAAAAAAAAAAAAAAAGTCAGTTTTAGAATAGGCTTCTAATTCTCATACCTGAATATACATATTATTTTTTAAAAGTTGAATGCCCCAACTATTTTTATAAAAGAAATATAAATATAACCATGGAATACAATTGCTTAAACCTTATGCATATATTGGTGCAAAACAATTACTATTTGAATTTGTTTTCAATTTCTTCATGCAAAGTGATGCCTAGTTTTAACTCTCTTGGTTTATATAATTTTAAAGCATTTTGTCTATTATAAACCATTTATCTGAGTTCATCCTGTAACCAACACTCTCTCATTGGGCAAAACATTTTGAAATATTTAAACAAACTCTAATATTCCTGATGCTACAGCTTTTAAAAATATGATGAAAT
Source organism: Mandrillus leucophaeus (assembly GCF_000951045.1). Taxonomy (NCBI): domain Eukaryota; kingdom Metazoa; phylum Chordata; class Mammalia; order Primates; family Cercopithecidae; genus Mandrillus; species Mandrillus leucophaeus. The sequence continues at coordinate 89,748 of NW_012106463.1, read as the reverse complement.
TATTTTTTAAAATGTACATTTCCTCCACTACTCATCTAGGTGGGTCCTTGTACATCATTCTATGCTTGTGAATGGTAAGAATCTTTCAGTTGTACATTATAGTCACAGACATTTAAAAATGTGTTTTGCCTTCACCTTACAGTACCATATCCTGATAAAACTACTGAAACTGCATATAATGCAGGAATCATGGCAATTCAAACATTGAGACCTTGATGTCAAGTACTCCTGAAGTAAAAGGTATTTTGAAATTCATAAAATAACTAATTTTTAAGTGATATGATAATCATATCACTTAAAAGTCATTTTCTTCTGCTTTCTATCACTATAAAAAGGAAAGCAGCCTAGGATCCGAATGCATTGCAAGAGATTGGAGAATTTAAGATCAAGGATTTTTTATCTTGAGAACATGCAACTGGTACTCAGGCAATGGTAGTGCTACAGGGAACTGTCAACTTGAAACAATACCATTGAATGTTTCTACTGTCAAGGCAGAATATAACAATTAGCCTTAAGAAGAGTGCATCAGGAATAAGAGAAATGGGAAGAAGTAACAAATGTCTAGCTCCAGGCCGACTTCAACATGGCAGAGTTCCCCACATATTCCTAACAGTATTCAATGGACCAGATATCCTTAGCATTCAATGGACCAGATATCCTTAGCTCTCTCATCTATTACCGTGGGAATAAAACAAAAAACAGTGGCAGACAAAAAGTTGGGGGCAACAACAGGGAGTGGGAGCGGGGATCAGCGAGAGGGAAGGAACCTGATTGCCAGGCTTCAAACAGTTAAGCATGGGCACGTTTAACTAATATGGAAAGTTAAACAGAAATTTTTTATAAGCTGGCACCCGCTCACATAGTAAGATGCATTGTCAGTCTCACTAAGCGAAATATTTGTGTTGCCATGCAGCTAAACAAATACCTTTTTTCACTTTCACTTAAGACAGCCTCCCACTCCTATTTCTCTGAACAGTAGAGGCAGTCCTAGCTGGATAACATGTGTAGTCTGGGCAGCATGTTTCCCGCCGCCTCACAAAAAGAGTATTTATATTAACATTCCAGATTCATTGGGAATTATGGAAACTCCATGCATTAAAGTCAATGTAAAATTTCTGCTATTTTAATATCTTCACTTATCAATCAGTGCAACTTGGCACAGATTCAAGAGTGTGGCAGCATTTTTTTCATGCCATTTGCACATTACTATTCATAATGCTACAACAATCTCCTGTATGAAATATGATGAATTCACAAGTATGATTATCAAATTTATGGTGTGTGCTCACTACACCACACATTATGGTTTTGTAGCTTGTTTGCCCTAAAGTAACACAGATTTGCATAGAGTTTAAATGAGTATGGTCTATACAAACCATAGTTAAAATATTATTACAGTTATATGCTTTTCCATAGAAACTAGTAAAAAAAATCATATTTCTTTCTTCTTTAGGGCAGTATTTTATTACAAAGCTCTGCTATTTCTTTGAAAACAAAATCAAGACCAAAAGAGATACAGTTCAAGGATTAGACCTGAAAACCATACTGAGAAATTTTAAAAATAAAAAAAATTAAATGCAAAATATATTATTTTCTCTAAAATAAAAACATTGTTTCTGCAAAAAGAAAAGAGATACCTGACCCCAAATACCTGACTTCTAGATAATAATGATGAAAAATACCTGACATCTAGATTACAATGCCATATAGATAATAACGATGAATAATATAGCCGGATTTTTCCTATCCAAAAACTGCTAATCGCGGCAACCTGATATTTTAAACCTCATTTTCAGAGTCCCTCCCATACTCACTATCAACACCATGGCAATAGCTCATCTCCGGCTGCCTAACTCAACATAAGGCTCCCTGTACCTTAAAGTGGTTTTCCACAGAGTTCAAAGTCAGAGAGTATTCCAAACAGCAACTCTATTTGACTTTAAGAACAGCCCTACATGAGGGGGGAAAGGTGGCAGAATGGATTTTAAAATTTTTTCTTAGATTTCTCAAAGTGAATCAAACTCAAAAGTAATTCTACAATTCTGTTTCTAACATTAATTGGAAAATATATTCTATCTTGAATAATGTGCAAGTAATTGACAATTGTCACAAATGTAATTGTTCTCTTCTTACTCTGATGTTTTTAAGCTCTTGCTCCGGTGAAAAATTAAGCCATGCTTAAAATAAACAAGACAAAAGAATAGTATCCAGGGTAAATATAAATTGAGAAAAAGGTCAAAAAATGGCTAAGACTGATGTGCTATAATTATTAAGTTTTTTAAAGGGAAGATACATTTATTCTTTTTGTCTAATTCTGGATTGCATTTGTTTTCCATGAGTATTTGAGATTAATATTTGAAGAAAACTTTGTAAACCCTTCCAACTTGAGACAACAGCAGCCGACTACATTTTCCAAAGGGAAGTCTAAAATAAGTAAAAATGTGTATTCCTTTCCATTCTCATAAAATTTCAACATTGAAGCTGACATTTAAAGATGACTAGTTTCTGTGGCAAAGGGATATGTTCAATACCACTCCCCAAATACATCTGGGCAGAGAACTTTCTGATCTAATGTTAACCTCCTCTAGGGAAAGACTACTAGGGAGAGATAAAAGGTAGGATTGTTATTCTAGAAGATTTCTCACAAACTAGTTTTTTAAAAAGTATTTTTTTCTTCAGTGTTAGGACTCCCTATATTTATATAACTAAATTGGGTGAAAACTTAATTTTTGTATTGTATTCTTCAACCTCTCTAGAATATGAGAAAAGTCCATTGTTTATTAAGACGTAATCTTTTGGGCCAGTCACTGCTTAGAATACACCATTGCTTGATTTATCCCACATTTACATTGAGGTCATTTATCAAAGATATCCAAGAGTGGGAGACACAAAACAGACCAAGGACATTATGTCTTTCAAGCTTAGCAGCATTTAGCAGATTCCTGGGCCTCCAGGGCCTAACATTTAGCTAAGACTTCTTAAACAATCAGGTAAAAAGGGCCAGACTGGTTAGCAGATGTCTTATTCAGATAACAGAGAGAATACTTTAGTGACAATGTGAGAAAAAAATGGCAAAATTGATACAAACCCTTTGAACCATGTTTCCCTTTTTCCTCTCAGAATTCAACCTCGAGTCTAACAGGGACAGTATCCTTATTCTTGAGCAAATACGAAGACAATTGTACATATTTGTAAGTACACCAAAATGTACCAAAATAAAATACTTAGAAGAAATCAGCACATCACTGTTAAGCAAAGTAACATATCTGAACTCTCAAAAGATTGAAGACAAACACAATGACTATATATTGGTATTTGAGTCTCATAGAAAAAAAATGAAACAAGATTTTACAGTATTGCTGGACAATTTATCCTTAATTTCATTTCTAATTTAATGTTAACATCTAGTAAGTCCAATTTTAATGCATAAAATATAGAACATGTACAAATAAGAAATATTAATATTCTAGACTATTCTATTTCATATCTCCGAAGAGGTAAAATTAGTGTCATGTGAACAAACCCAACTTCAGCATCTGGTAAAGTCATTTCAGTTCCTATATGTAACCCTTTATAATGCCCATTGTCTCAATTAAACACCTTCAGGAATAGTCAGAGTAATGATGAACAGAATTCAACAATATTATACAAAAGAAAACAAGCTGCAATATCTTTGACTTGATTTGTTTTCACTTCATTTAGAAACTATGACTGTTCTTGTTCTTTTCAGAGATCGCATTTAAAGAAAGAATAGTTTTTAGTTATCTTAGGTCATATTTCAAGTACAATAAAAACTGTGAATGAAGGAACTTTACAGAGGCACTGTTAAGTATTGGAGTGAAGGCACTGTTAATTATTGGAGTGAAAGCACTGTAAGAATTAGTTAGAGTCAGTTTAGACATTGCCCAACTTACTTTCCAACCATCTGTGTTAAATATGCTTCATTAAAACAGAACCATATGGAAAATAAGCTAGCAATTAACACAGCTTTTGCACATGACTCTAATACAATAGATTTCAAACTTTTAGTGAAACTGACTAAACTACTTCCATGCTGCTGCTATGTAGGACTTGGCAGCAGTCCCTAGACTTGCTTCATCCATACTATCTCATTTCAAGATACTGCTGCATTATTGAAATAAGGACATATGAAAAAAATAAAATATTTTATCACTTTCCTTGCAGTTGGTATGAGCTATTAAAATAAACCTGGGTACATTGAAATAGTCAGTCTCTCTGATGGCAACTAATACTACATGACAGGAAAAAAAGACATCCAATTTTATATAAGTCACACTAATGGCCTTTACATTTGACAGTTTATGTCTCTTAACAATGGATATAATCTGCTATAATTATATTTTATTAACATGCAGAACTATTTTAGACCTCAGGAACTTTAGTAAAATGATCTGTGCAAAGGATTGACATAAAATAGTTTCATTATTCACCATCAACAAACCTCAGACTACAGATAGGACACCATGTCAGGTACTCTTGAAGCAAAGAATAAAACAGTTCTGGTCCTCAATGGCCTTATAGTCTATGTGGAGAGATTAAATACATGTGAAGTGATAAGGGCCTTTTGAGAATAATGGGAATAAAAACATTTTTTAAGAGTTAATTTGCACTCCCTTCACCTCTATCCAAATGGTTGTGTACCATTATACAGTCTATTCACTGCACAAGGGTGCTCAGCTGAAGGAGCAAGTAGGCTGCAAAACTAGCCAGCACTGCTCACTAAATCCTGCGCCCTACATAGGGCTGTAAACATCTAAGGAAAAGACACCTCCAAGGAAAAGTTATGCCAACTCACAAAGCCATGCTAACAGAAGAAGTGACATCTACTCAAAAAACTTTTCTTTCCTCTTTTTTTTTTCTAATTTATGTATTCATAGTATGTATCATTTTCTGCTGCTATGACTCTAGTCCAAGCCATCATCATCTCTCATATAAACACCTTTATATTAGTCTCGTAACTGGTGTTTCTGCTGCCACAACTGCTCTTCTATAGTCTATTCTTCTAATATCAGATTATCTTTTAAACGTAAATTATATCATTGTGCTTCTCCAATCCTCCCATGGCTTCCTATCTCACTTAGAAAAAACCCAGAGTCTTCATCATTCTATTGAGGAACCACTTAACCTGGCTACCAGCTATCTTTCTAATATTATCTCCAAATTCCCTTTTATTCACCCATTTGACTCTCATCACTCTATTGGTGCCAACTTTTCTTTGAACAGCCAAGATCCTCACACTTCAAGGCCTCTCTATACATTTTTCCCTTTTCCTGGGAGTTCTTCTTCCAGTACTTTGCATGGCCTGCTTCTTCACTTTGTTCAAGTTCCTCTTCAAATCCCTCTGTATCAGAGAAGCCTTCTCTGACAATCCTATAAAAAATTGTACCACCATCACTCTCAATAAATATTTATTGAACAAATAGATTAATAAATGCAAATGACTAGAAAATAAGATCCTTGTGACGTTATTTTTGTCTGTTTTGTTTCACGTCAATATTCCTAGCATCTAGAATAGTGCTTTTTGTGTAACAAATACTGAATAAACATTTGATTAACAAATGAGTGACCACTGCAATAATACATAAAGAAAAAGGAGTCAACACATTTTTAAAGTCTCAAGTCTGGGTTACTAAGTGCTTGTATCCCTGTCAAAAATACAAAAGGCAAAAAGGGAGATTGACTTAGGGGAAATAAATGGCAAACTTGCTGAATTTGAAGTGACAATGAGACATCCAGGTAAAAATATGGAGTTAAACAGGCAGAACTAAGGCTAAGGACAGACCTGGAAAAGTAGACATGAGATCTATCCATGTAGAGTTAAAAAGCATTTGAATAAATCAGACCTCCTAGAAAGTACAGAGTGAAAACAGCAGAGAAAGAACTAAACTCAAAGATGCACGTATTTGTTTTATGAACAGAAAAAGTATATTAATCTAAAAAGGCTAAAGAGGAACATTTATGTACTAAAAACTTGTTGAATACCTACTCTGTGTTAAGTGCTGTCATGAGCCATTTTTAGTCAACAATATTAGTTACTACAGAAAGTGAAAAGAGTGAGGCCTGAGAAAAATACATTAAATATGGAATTAGGCAATCTCTAGTAATCCTGAAGGCAGCACATTCAATACAGTTAGCCAGAATGAAACAGAAGTCAGATTCCAATAGACAGAGGAATAAGGAGATATAGATAGAAAATAAAGATTATTCTTTCAAGAGGTTTGATAGTAAAAGGAAGAAGGAAGTAAGGATATTTCAGGGGTTACCAAAGTCAAGGAAATCTATCTTAAGAAGAAATCTGAATTATTTGTGCACTAGGTTGTAATAACAGCATCTTGCATTTGAACGGTGTTTTCTAGCTTACAAAGTGGATTCATATACACTATTGTAACTGACTCACTACAAACTTGCAAGGTTAGCAGGACAAATGGTATTTTAAGAATAATAAATTGAGACTCAAAAAAGGCAAGTAACTCGTTCAACTTCCCAAAGCCAGAAAGTGGCAAAATAGAAAATGGATCCTGAATCTCCAACACCATGAAAAGAAAGAGAGGCAATCCTCTCTGGAGGGAATGGAAGTAATAAGGCACAGTGGTGATGTCACCTTCTGAACAGAGATGGAACATTTCTTCCTCTGAGAAAAAAGAGAAAAGATAGTTTTAAGTGGCAAAAGAACATAAGTCAAGGTGAGGTGAAGAAACAGAAAAGACTATGGATGGAATTCCTAGATGTGAGATACACAAAGTTCCATTTCAAAGAGAAATATCTATAGATAGGCGTAAAGTTACACACCTGAACTACCAACTCAGAATTAGTAAGTCAAGAGATATTCTGTGTGTCCCACAAGCCATATTGCTCTGGGGACAAATTATCTGAGAGTGTCCAATACGAAAAATATTTGAGGAAGGGGAGTTGGTGAGTGAATGAATTAAAGGACATCAGAAAGATATGTTGACCATGTTCTGCTTCCCAGGAAACAAAGTGGCCAAGTCAAAACAAGGAGCAGCTGTGGGATAGCAAAGAAAAAAAAATTCCAGACCCAGGTTCTAGTGAAAGCTACTATGGAAGTTAGCCACTCAGCTTTAGAACCAGAGCCTTCTTTTCCTCCTCCCTTCTTATCTTTTCTAGTTTATAGCAAATTTATATTGAACCACTTCAGTGCTAGTTCCCCTTTGGCATTTCTTTTTCTTCATTCCCTTTGGACTGGCCTGATGCTTTGGCCCCTTATCAAAACATTTTCTAAGAAACAATCTGACAGCTGTAATTTGCATCTGGTATGCAAGATGTGGTTAAGAACATGGACTTTGGAGTTAAATACACCTTGATTCCAATTCATTCTCTCATGTATTCATTCAGCAAATATTTAGTGAACATCTAACATGTACTACGCACTGTTCTACTTGCTGAGGATACAGCTTCAAACAAAATAAGGTCTCTGCAAGGATGCCTTCTCTCACCGCTCCTAATCAACATAGTATTGGAAGTCCTGGCCAGGGCAATCAGGCAAGAGAAAGAATGGGTAGAGAGGAAGTCAAACTATCCCTGTTTACAGACAACATGATCCTACATCTAGAAAAACCCACTGTCTTAGCCCAAAAGCTTCTTAGGCTGATAAACAACTTCAGCAAAGTCTTAGGATACGCAATCCACGTGCAAAAAACACTAGCATTCTTATACACCAGCAACAATCAAGCCGAGATCCAAATCAGGAACAAACTCCTATTCACAATTGCCACATAAAGAATAAAATATCTAGGAAAACAGTTAACTAGGAAGGTGAAAGATCTCTACAAGGAGAACTACAAATCACTGCTCAAAGAAATCAGAGATGATACATATAAATAGAAAAACATCACATTCTCATGGATAGGAAGAATGAATATTACTGAAATGGCTATACTGTCCAAAGCAATTTATAGAATCAATGCTATTCCTAGTAAACTACCATTGAGATTTTTCACAGAATTAGAAAAAAAAATTATTTTAAGGCCGGCCGCAGTGGCTCACACCTGTAATCCCAGCACTTTGGGAGACCGAGATGGGCGGAACACGAGGTCAGGAGATTGAGACCATCCTGGTTAACACAGTGAAAGCCCGTCTCTACTGAAAACACAAAAAAATTAGCCGGGTGTGGTGGTGGGCGCCTGTAATCCCAGCTGCTCAGGAGGCTGAGGCAGGAGGATGGCGTGAACCCAGGAGGCAGAGCTTGCAGTGAGCCAAGATCACGCCAGTGCACTCCAGCCTGGGGGACGGAGCAAGACTCCATCGCAAAAAAAAAAAAAAAAAAAAAAAAACTGTTTTAAAATTCATATGGCATTTACAAAAAGTGCCTGAATAGCCAGAACAATACTAAGCAAAAAGAATAAAGCTGGAAGTATCATGCTACCCATCTTCAAACTATACTACAGGGCTACAGTAACCAAAACAGCATGGTACTGGCACAATAACAGACACATAGACCAATGAAACAGAATACAGAAACCAGAAATAAGACCACATACCTACAACTATCTGATCATTGACAAACCTGACAAAAACAAGCAATGGGGAAAGGATTCCCTATTCAATAAATGTTGCTGGCATAACTGGCTAGCCATATGCAGAAGATTAAAACTGGATCCCTTCCTTACACCATATACAAACATTAATTCAGGATAGATTAAAGACTTAATTGTAAAACCCCAAATTATAGAAACCCTGGAAGACAACCTAGGCAATACCATTCAGGACATAAGCATAGGCAAAGATTTCATGACTAAGACACCAGAAGCAATTGCAACAAAAGCAAAAATTGACAAATGGGATCTAATTAAACTAAAAAAGCTTCTGCACAGTAAAAGAAGCTATCAACAGAGCAAACAAGCAACCTAAAGAATGGGAGAAAATTTTTGCAAACTATACATCCAACAAAGTTCTAATATCCAGCATCTGTAAGGCGCTTAAATTTACAGGAAAAAACAAACAACCCCACTAAAAAGTGGGCAAAGGACATGAACATGCACTTTTCAAAAGAAGACATTAATGCAACCAACAATCATGTAAAAAAAGTTCAACATCACTGATCATTAGAGAAATGCAAATCTAAACCACAATGAGATACCATCTCAAGCCAGTCAGAATCACTATTATTAAAAAGTCAAAAAATTACAGATGTTGGCAAAGTTGTGGAGAAAATGGAAAGCTTATCACACTGTAGGTGAGAGTGTAAATTAGTTCAACCATTGTGGAAGACAGTGTGACAATTCCTCAAAGACCTAAAGACAGAAATGCCACTCGACACAGCAGTCCCATTACTGGGTACATACCCAAAGGAATATACATTGTTCTATTATAAAGGCACATGAAAGTGTATGTTCATTGCAGCAGCACTATTCTCAATAGCAAAGACAAGGATTCACCTAAATGCCCATCAAAGATAGACTGGATAAAGGAAATGTGGTACATATACACCATGGAATACTATGCAGCCATTAAAAAAAGAATGAGATCATGCCCTTCACAGGGACATGGATAAAGCTGAAGACTATTATCCTTAGAAAACTAACACAGGAGCAGAAAACCAAATACCACATGTTAAGTGGGAGCTAAATGATGAGAACACGTGGACATATAGAGGGGAACAACACACACTGGGGCCTATCAGAGGGTGGAGGGTGGAAGAACGGAGAGAATCAGGAAAAATAACTTATGAGTACTGAGTACTAGGCTTAATACCTGGGTAATAAAATAATCTGTACAATGAACCCCTAGGACACAAGTTTACCTATGCAACAAACATGTACACTTGAATGTAAAAGTTAAAAATAAATAAATAAATAAATAAGGTCTCTGCCTTCATTGAACTACCCACACTCTAGTGAGGGTAGAAGGTAGCTATATTAAACAAACCAGCTCTGCTATGTCTTAGTGACCTTGGGCAAGTCACTTCACTTCTGTATGTTTCAATTTCCTCAACTATAAAATAGAAACAATAGAAACTACCTCAGACTATTGTGAGAAATAAACAAAACACATGATACAATTAGCATATAAATGTTGGCTCTCTGAACTTTGGCCTCACTTATCAATCTCCAGTTCCTGGAACACAACATGTTCCTCCCACCATAGGAAATTTGCATATACTCTTTCCTTTTCCTAAAATATTTTACACATTCCTTACCCCAACCCCAGCCCTTTTACTTTGTCATTGCCTACTCTTCTTTCAGATCTCGTCTCAATCCCTACACTTCCTCAGGGAAGACTTACCTAAGTAGGTCAATTCTCATTATACTTGTTTAGAAAGGCAGATATAATCCATGTCTGTTTCATTGTTCATTCATTCATTTTTCTCATTCATTCATCCAAGACTCCATCATCTTTTACCCGGATTACTGCAAAAGCCTCTTTCTATAGTCTGACTAGTTATGTCTCCCCAAAATTCATATGTTGAAATCCTCATCCTCAAAGTAATTGTATTAGAAAGTGGGACTTCTCGAAGTTGATTAGGTCATGGAGGCAGAGCCGTCTTGAATGGGATTAGTGCTCTTTTAAAAAGCCTCAAGAGACACCCCTTGCCCTTTCCACCTTGTAAGGTTAGAGTGAGAAATTGGTTGTCTATGAGGAAGTGGACGCTCACCAGACAACAGATCAGCCAGTGCCTTAATTTTGAACTTCCCAACCTCCAGAACTGTGAAAAATAAATTTCTGTTGTTTATAAGCCACCCAGTTTATGGCATTTTGCTTCAGCAGCCGGAGCCGACTAAGACACCTCCTAACTAGTCTCCCTGCTATAGTTTATACTCAACATAGTTGCCAGAGCAAACCTTTTAACACAGAAGTCAGATCATGTCACTTTTCTGCTGAGAACTCATGTCACCTTTCTGCTGAGAACCCATCTTCTTCAGATTTCCCGTCTTCCTCAGGGTAAAAGCCAAAGTCTTTACAATGGTTTAAATTATGCCTGTCCTCACTGATCACATCACACAGCTATTGTGGTCTCCTTACTGTTACTATTCTTCAAACTCATCAAGTTCGCTCCTCTATGTCAGGATACTGGTTCTCTCTTTCTAGAATGGTCTTCCACCAAATATCTGCAAGGTTTGCCTCTCCACTTCTTTCTGGTGTCAACTTAAATATCACCTTATCTGTTGAGATGATTTTACTGTATTTTATAAAATAGTAAACTCCCTACCTCAGCACTCCCTACCCCTTTGCCATGCTTGAAGTTTCTTCATATCACTCATCACCTTTTAATATATTTTACTTGCTTATTTGTTGTTTTTTAATATCTCTCCTACCACTACCATTAGAATACAAACTTAATGAGAGCAGGTATTTTGCTTTGTTCACTATCTCCCCATTCTCTGAAACAGTACCCAGCACATAGTAGACTCTACATCTAAGAGATAACTTTCATACAACAAACTAGACAAATTTCCAAAATAAACAATTTATACAGCTGAACAAAATTTTTTAAAGTTCTGGTCATCTCATAATAGCTAGGCAACATCCCAATGCTCTCTGGGAATTTCAGGCCAAACTATAGTTAAGATGATACAAGGTGAAACAAAAACAAATTCAAATATTCCAATTTATAAACTACATGAGGAAAAATAAAAGCATGAGAAAGAATAAAATGGAACCACAGATTATAGAAGAAAAAACAATGTACCTTTTAATAACTATGAAGCATATTAATGTTAATTGTTCTTGGTAGCTTGAAGTTACTAAACCTCCTCGGGTTTTAATTATCCCACTGTGACTTAGATTTCATGTCAAGTATTTACTATAGATAACTTTCCTAATTTCTTATATTCTATTGAATTATATAAGGCATTATTATCATGTTGACATTTTTACTATTAAACACACTAACATTCAGTCAGACATTGCCAAACATTTCCCACATTCTGGTAATCATTAAATTCTCCATAGTAAATAAGATGTGAGATCATAAAAAGGAAGGAAAATAAAACTGTATTATGGTTAGAAACAAAGAAATGGTGCTGTTTGGGGATTTTCCCTAAAAGTTCCCTTAGCAAACCAATCACCACCAAGTCCTACTAATTATACTTTCTCTATATTCAATTGGCATTCATTTCATGGCATTTCAGTTCACCTCTTTCACTTCCCATCCTTCTACTAACTCAAAAATATATTTACCTTGATTGACAGAGATGGATAGCAATACAGTCTTTAATTAGCACCAATTCACTTATGACAAATGTCCGGGCCCCACCCAGTAAAGTAGGAACAATGAAAAGACATCAGCACCATTTTAAAAGCTCTTTAAGATGTTCAGAACTCCAGTTCTTAATTCAAAGGCACATGCCAAGTTAATTACAGTCAAAACTGTAACTGTCTCTCTTTATGTCAAAGGATTCAAAAGCAATTTATGAATGATACTGAAATAATGTATTAATTAGCTGTCCACATGCTGTTACTCTTAAGTTTTAAATAAAAAACAAAATGAATTAAAAAGGTTATTTTTCAACACGAATTATTTTAGATGTATCCGATGACACAGACTGCCTTAATCAGAAACCCAGTTTTACATTTGTCTTATTTTTTTAAATCTCAGCTTTTTACCACATTATTTTTCTAGGACAGTGGGTCTCAATCTTTGTGGTGATTAGAATCATCTGTGGAAGTCATTTAAATGAGGATTCCTGGGCATCTAGAGATTCTAATTCAAAAAGTTGGGGTGAAACATCAAGAATCTGCCTTTTAAATAAGCACTAAAATCCAGTTATTCAGTTAGTTAATCCAGTTAGAGGTGCTCAAATCATAGGAGCAGAAATGCTGATCGAGAAAGCACTGGTAGTAGTAGCCCATTTCCTACCAATTCTTAACAAACGATTCTTCTCCCATGAGTTTCAGCTCCTAGTACATTTCATCTTACATCCATGACTCGAATATTAAAACCGTTTATTCACTAGGCATTCTGTGGGGGCTTGCTGTATGGCCAGTAATCTTCTAATATTTAAGGTTTATAGGGCTACATGATTTCTGCTTCAGGATTCAAAATGACATATCAAGGCCTTTAAAAATAATCATTCTCTCCCTATAGAAACCTCTTGAACCAGACTGAACTGCCAAAGATAGACTAACCAAAACCTTTAGGTTAGCAGTATTAATTTCACCTGAAATTATGAAGAAAGGCAAAATTTTTGTCCTTTTCTACCCTGAAAATGTTAACAATAGCAAATAGTTTTCTCATAACAAAACACATCCATTCATTATTTTTCCATTCTCTTCATCCTTTTGAAGAAAAAAATGAAGCCCTTCCAGAGATTTTTTAAAACGGAGTGAACACTGACTTTATCAACAGAAATATGAAATATAGCATTTAGTAACAAATACGATTGTGAATATATGATATGTAAGATGTTGTGCAAGAAGGTTTTGGTATGCAGATGATCTCTAGAATGTGTGGTCTATTAAAAGACCTTATTAGGTCAGCTAGATTTGGAATATGACCTATAAAAATGCAATCAGCTTTCAATTATCAACCAATGGATCATCCACTTGCCACTTCTAGTTATATTTTGGGTTATTAATATATCAGTCCTATAAATAACAGCTTCCAATTTAATTATTTTATTCTTCTTTTTTCAAATTTTGGGGTTTTTGTTATGTGATATTTAACCCATCTCCCAACCCCAGGAGACTTGAGGAAGGTCACTTTGCTTAAACAAGTCAATAAATTAACACTGACTATTCCCTACTTGAATTGAGCATCAAATATTTAAGCAATATGAGCAGGATGAGGAATGCTGAACTTACATAAGAGAATATTATGAAAAGGATAACATACAGTTTATAAGCTATTAAATCTCCTCTTCAGAGTGCCTTGTATATATGTTGTAGCTAATGTTCAGTAGCAAACTAAAATTTAACAGCTCCCAGTCATCTACAAGATAGTTCAAACTCCTTAATAAGGCACAAAGGCCTTCAGGATTTTAACCATATGTATCCTTCTAGTCTCAGGCCACATCACTTTCTCAAAAAAAAGTAATAATGGTTTAACAATGTAATGCTTCCCATTTACCAGGCACTACATCTGGGCAATTTGTTTAGCAACATTATAAATATTAATTATATTTTAGAGTAGGAAAACAGGCTCGGCATTTTACCCACAATCATAAAGGTAGCATAAAATGAAGTCAGCTCTGCTCTGACTGACTCCAAAGTACACACTCTCAGTCATCTTCCTCATACCCTTCATTCCAGTCATGATAAACCAACATATGTCATGACCTTTGATGTCTCCATACTTTTGCTCGTGTTTTTCTGCTTCTGGAATGTCCTTTTTTATCCTTGTCCACCCAGATTGTCAAAATTCAAAACAACAGTTACTAAATTGCCCGACATTGTTACAGGCACGAGATAGACTAGTGAGCAAGTTAAAGATGCTGCCATTATGGGGCTTGCTCTTTCTTTTAGCTCCTACTCTTCTACTAATACCTGACTCAAAGTCACTGCTTTGATGACAATTCCCTTTACATGTCTTCTTAATTTCTTCTTCTATTCTCCCATAGCACTTTAGACGTTTAGTGCAGTATATCATATAGTACTATAATTGCTTATGTATCTGTCTCATCTTCCTCTCCAGCCTACAAAATTATTTGATGTAAAAGGCCCTTTTCTATTTAGATTTGCATCCTTAGCCCTTAGCAGAATACTTTGTTCATAAGTGCTCAATAAAAGTTTTGTAAGTGAATAGAAAACTAGACCAAATATTTGTCTGAGATGCCTTATAAATGAAACATTACAAGTACTTGAGAGAAAATATGCTACAATTTATAAAATCAGCCACAAAAAAGTGGTAGCATAAATATTTAAAGATATTTTTAATTATTGCATTGGTCCTTTTTAATGATCAAGTTTATATTAGATGTTATATAAAATATTCAATAATAACAGTCTAACTTAAATATTTAACCAGCTGACATAAGCATTCAACTATTACGCAGCCTCATAGTTCAATATTTAAGTTAAATGATAATATTCACCACAGTTGAAACTTAAAGTTATTATTTAGAGCTCATCTGCACTGCCAATGAAATTGCAAGTATTATTTCTTCCGTGTTTGATTGCAATAGCAAAGAAAATAACTATTGATTAAAAATAAAGGCATGTGAATATCAATAATTGTTCAGGGTACAAACAATTTGCATATGTATATTTATTTCTGTGTTAAATCACATGATTTTAAATGTAATCCAATTTAATTTCTTCTGAAGAGGCTTGTGATTTTAAAAACTGAAAAGTTAGCCTTAGAACATATTTTATATTTATTTTTAAGTGGTTCTAAATATTTTGCAAATTCCAAATTGTCTTTAAATTGTCTTCACATAATGATATAAATATAAAACACCAACTTGAAGGCTAATAGTGAAAGCATAAAACTTGTATGTAAGTTTCCCTTTAAGAATATGAATGCTGTAATAATACAGTCTATTAGTCACAGAATCATAGAATTTTAGATCTGAAAGAGTCAGTGACTGCCAGCAAACCACCAGAAGCTAGGAAGAGGCAAAAAAAAAAAGATCCCCTACAGGTTTCAAAGGGAACATGGCCCTGCCAACACCTTGATTTTAGACTTCTAGCCTCCAGAAGTGTGAGACAATACATTTCTGTTTGAAGCCATTCAGTTTACGGTACTTTGTTACAGCAGCCCTGGGAAATTAACACACCTACCAAAAGTCTTTCAGCAAAACTATTTCAAGTAGCAAAAAAAAAGTTTCTTCTCCCTTTTTGTCTGTTCTTTTTGTTTTTATTTTCCTTCTCCCCTGTCTTTCTTTCCTGGTTGCTTTCCTGCTATTTATAAACATAATTATGTTCTCCCTCTTCCAAAAAAAAGACCCTTCCCTCAGTGGTCTCTCTCCGTTAAAGGACTGCCCTAGACACTTGCTACCTCAGCTACCAGGCTGCTTTACAAAGTGTTCTATCCCTCTACCACTATTTCCTCATCAACATCCTCACAGTGCAGCCCTTTGCCATCTAGCCCTGGCCTTAGCAACAAGCTCCGATTGACAAATCCTCATTCTTATAAAATTCTCAACAGAATTCAATACTAATATATCAAATCAATTGTGATTGCTGTTAAACCACCATGGCACACGTTTACCTATGTAACAAACTGCACGTTTCTGCATATGTATCCTGGAACTCAAGGTAAATTATTTTACCAAGGTAAAAAATAAAAAAAATAGTAATTGCTGTTGGTCACTTCCTTCTTACTGAAATTCTCTCCTCTTTTGACTTCCATGACATAAAAACTTATTTTTCTCTATTTTTTCATTGCTCTTCTCCCTTCTCCCTTTATCATTCCCTCAGGGTTTCAATCTTAAGGTGTTCTATCTTTCATTTCCTCTCTCACTCTTTCCCTCTCTCCTTCGCTCCCTCTTACCTCGCTCTCTGTCTGCAGCATTATATCATCTATCACTCCTTTGCAGGTAACTCCCAAATCTCTATCTCTAGCCCAGAACTCTTTTTTGAGTTCCCTACTCATACTTCCACACAATGTAATTTTGTAGTTAAGAGCACAGAATCATGAACACCTAATTTTAAGTCCTGGTTCTGTCATCTACCAATTCTGCAACTTCAGGCAAAATAGTTAATCTTTCTAACTCTCAGTTTCCTTATCTGTTAAATAGGTTTTGTAATAATAATATCTACTTTACTGGGTTGTTGGAAGGATTAAATGAGAAGATAGATTCAGAGCAGTGAATAATTGTGCCTCTTGCATAAGAATTTTTCGGTAAATGACACCTTGCTCTCATTTTAACTGTCTGACATCTTCACATATTGCTACACGAAGCCTCTTAAATTCAATATGCATGAAACCACTGCACTGTGTTCTGTCCCCAAACTATCATCTATTCATGGAATCCTAGCCTTTTCTGTGAACCAAGCGTAAAATCTGGCCAAGAATGTAGGCACATTTAAGAATGTAAGGGCCTGGCCAACTGTGGAGGCTCAAACATGTAACCCCAGCGCTTTGGGAGGCCAAGGTGGGAGAACTGTTTAAGGCCAGGAGATCAATACCAGCCTGGTCAACATAGTGAGACTCCATCTTTACAAGAAATTTTAAAAAAAAAAAAATAGCCAGCACGGCATTGCACACTTGAAGTTTCAGCTACTTTTTAAGTCCTGGGAGGCTGGGAGGTGGATTGCTTGACCCCAGGAGCTCAAGGCTGAAGGGAGCTATGATTGTGCCACTGCACTCTGGCCTTGTGGGGCAGAGCAAAACCCTGTCTCTATTTTTTTTTTTTAAAAGGTAAGGGCCTTAGAAATTCTCTCCTGAACTATTTTAAAATTAATCTTATTCTATCCAGTATTACAGTCATTATATATTTTCCCATATCCCCATACCCAACCCCACTAGATTGTAAGCTCCGTGACAGCAGAGACATTTTTATATACCTTGTAGTACCTAAAGGAGAACCTTATAAACTGCAAGTACTCAAAGAATATCTGTTTATGTGAATTAAGATTAAATGTCTCATAAGTACCTAGGTTCATAAGCTAGGTTTAAATACTAAGTAGTTTAGTTTCTCTATCATCTTCTCTGGAGGAAGTCTCCTAATCTCATTCTTGAAATTCAGGACCCAGAGCATTCTACCACAAAAACAGGGGTAACTAACATTCAGTGAAAGCTTACTATGTGCCAGGCACTGTTCTAAGCACTTGATATTTTAAAATGTTCATTCTTCCACCTGTAAACTATGTAATATGGGGAAAATTATTTAACTTGTCCGTGCTGAGTTTCCTCATGTATAAAACTGGGAAAATAGATATAATAACTACCTCAAAGAGTTGCTTATAGTTTCACATGAGACAGTTCATTAAAGTGATTAGTACAGTGTCTGGTATATGGCATATGCTCAATAAAAGTTGTTATTGTATAAATATAAGCATGTGTGAGTGTAGGGAAGATCTTTTTCTTAACTATAGTCATCAATCAGTAAATGAAATTGGATAAGCCTGTAAAATGAGTAAATTTGATTCATGAAACAAACTTACTAGTGTAAAAAGAAGGTTATCAATGAGTTTAATGAAGAAAGGCAAATCAAGTATAGGCCTTTTGGAAGTATGTATGTTTTTGTGTGTGTGAGTATGTATATATGTGTATACATATATATACACTATATATGCAAAGTAAAGTGCAACTTACTTATTTTTAAATAAAATTTAACATATGTGCCAATTTTCTTTGATTCAAGTAAAGAGTATATAGAAATAAGTGTAACCATTTCCTATACATTAACTCGAAATTATGAGATTTTTTAAAATTAAAATGACTAAAAACTGAACCTAAGTAATATTTTAAGAGAAAAATTTTCAAAATTGGGGGATATTTACCTCTTTTCATTTATTTTGCTGGACACACTGATTGCAGCATCCAGAGATGGAGGCATGTAAAAATGTTTGCAGTTTCTTTCCTAGAAAGAGAATGGAACTAGGTATATGCAGAATTGGATATATGAGCAGCTTGCTTTAACCTAGTCAAGAACTTTCTATGAATTCTTTATTTTGAAGAATATTAGGAATACAGGAAATCTTCAAGTCTTTCTTAGAACCTATATAAATGGTGTATCAGGCTCTGAAGAGGATCTGGTCTAACAGGATCAGAATCTGATCTACCTATATGTCTGTTGTTGGGTGCTAATCTTTCTATAATATCAGTGAAAACAAAAGAAGAAAAATAGGGGCCAGATGGGCAGCAGATTTCCCTTCCTTCCCTAGGACACAAAGGAGAAGTCCATGATCAGGAAATCTTGAGCAATCTGTATAGTCTCTGGGTCTAAGAAGAGATCCCCTTGCTCACTCCTTACCTCCTGATATCTCTTCCAGCTCCTACCCTTTAAATGCCACAGAAGCAACCTTATAATAACCTTCTCCTGACAAGAAGTACAGGAGGGCATGTGGGTGAATATGAAGAAGCATATTGCTATTGTTCTTCCAAGTTTCCAGCCAAAAGAACTTTTTTCATCAGGCAAGTATAAGGGAAAGCTAAGACAGAGAGTTTTCATCATTTTCTTCACTGTTCATAATCTAAATCTGACAGTAGCCTCCAGTACATTGCCAGAGAGAATAAAATTAAATGTCTAACAGCTGAATGGTCAACAGAAAAACTATGGGCAACATTAATGCTATTTATCAGAATAATTATGCTACCATTCACATTTCTCCTATTTAAGCTGAAATGTAAAGGGAATGTAATACAGAGATACAGAAGCAGATAAACAGAGAGCCTTAATTACAGTCACTCCAAATACAATTCTATTTCTTTTACTTAAGTTTAATTGTATTTCTATCTTTTATTTTAAGTAGAATCTCATGTATTCATTTTTTATCACAATAAATAGCCAACATGTAATGGCATTTATCAAGTGCTCACTAAAACAAAGAAGTTGTATCAGGGCTGACACAAATGATTGACCTGATTAGAGAAATGTATATAATAGCTAGTTTCACAATAAAGATTATGGATAAAGTAAGTTCTTTTGTAATTCCTCTAAAGAACACTATATAGACCTTCCAATTGATCTGAATGAATAATAAGTTACACAGCTACAGCACCAAAAAATGGCTTTAATCCTTTATCTCTCAAAGTATAGCTACTTCCTTCCTGGCAGAGTTCAGATCTTGAGATTCTTATTCCATCAAATTTTATTCACAAACTGTCTTTTCATGGTATCATTCCCTGTGTAAGAAATTGAATTTTTACAACTGAAATTTACAGCAGGGAAACAGAGTATACAGTTGTCTTTCCACAGCAAGATTGTCCCAATAATTTCTACACTATGTAAATTTCAGTTAAAGCTGCCAACCATAGACTATAATTAAGTTTAACATTCAAGACCTCACTACACCTCTCTATAAAGTGTAAACACAGATTGGCATACAACCAGTATTTCTGAAGTGTCTGGATTCTCCTCTTTCAACTATCTATTGCACACTTTAAGTTCCATATATAGACACCAAGTACTGAAGGAAACAGGAAACATTATGTTAACATAACTATAGCATTGATGAATAAAAAAACATAACCTTGAGGCTAAGCTGCCAAATAAGTAGTGAATTAATTTCTGTAAAGTACTCCAATATTACAAAGGTGTGTTGAAAGGTGTCTGCTCATGTTTCAAATTAAACGCACTGCTGGTCAGCATTAGCACCTCAGCTTTGAACACCAGCCATTTGCCTATAACACTTCAGGGGCTAGGAAAAACGGATTTGCCGTTCACACTGGAATAATTAGAACATGTCAGGAAGAATTAATTTCCTCATTTTTCAAAAGGATACACAGAAATTACCATGTTATTATATGACAGGGTCCCTTGGAGAATTATATTAAATTTAATTTCTAGCGCAGCCCACACAACAAATTAAAGTCATAAATAAGATGGAAAGAAGCGGGACGCAGAGCATATGTTTATGGCAATGAGTGAAGCCAAGGGACCAGAAACAACTATCTTCATTTCATTTTATTTAAATCAGCCAGACACTGTGTATCTGAATGACAGCACTTGTTAATGGTGCTGAGATTATAGGCTCCTTAATTTTAGAAAACAGAAGCAGTCAGTCAGTGTCTAAAATAGTACATTTCCTACAATGCAAAAATTAGTATAAATTTACTTCCCTTTCAAGTCCATTTCTTTTTGCCCTGCAGCAAGTTTAACAAAGATAAACTTATTTTTAATAATATTGTTTCTCTATTTGTCTTCACTTAGGGCAATTTTGTTGGATGAAAAAAAAATGTAAGAAGTAAAACAGAAGAGTTACCAGGATAAATGAAATCTGCAAACACAGTGTCTGTCCAGAATACAAGTTTCCTGCTCCATCCTGAAAATACATCTACCCATTGAGAGCTGAGAGACAAATTTCTCTAACGGAAAATTTGTTTTTCATATTAAATGAAAAATGACTTTTTCATACTGCCTATCAAATTGGAGTGAAACTACTAAGGGTATGGTTCAGCCACCCTAAAAGCACTGGACTTTTTAACTATTGATGAAGCCCAAATGTGTATAGAACAGAAGAGATTCTACAGCCCACTAATACTACAGCCACCACTCATGTCACATCCAGAGACTTCCTGCTGCCCTCTCTTCCTGCTTAAGAATCTCTCCTCAGGTATCACCTCTTTTCCTTCCACCTCAGTTAGACATGTGCACTCAGTAAAGGATTCTTGCTTATGACCATACCATCTACTCTGAAATCAGCCCAAGCGCAGCATAGAAACATTAATAAAACTAATAAATATATTATAAAATATTAATGCCATTATTGATGCCCCCTTCTCAGTGCACGTATATGTACACTTTTATTTGTTATTTAAGTTATGCATAAAATAACCAGACTAGAAGTATATATGACTCTTAATTTTTCCCTATATGCTACAAAAAACACTCAAGGTGTCCTGTAGATATTGATGCTCTTGCATTAAGAGGTCAGCACCCACTCCAACATTGAAGGCTAGCATTAAGTTACACCTCCCTAGAGTAATCCAAATGCTTCAAATACCAATTATCACAACAATTTATATTATTTACAATTCAGAATTTCTTAAGAATGCATAATCATATTGTTTTTTAACATAAAATATCCTCAATGTATGGCAAATATTAAAAAAGTGTAAAGGGTGATGTTTAGAAAACTATTTAAAATGAATAAAGCGAAAGCAATAAAAAAGTTGCCACAAAAGAGACATTAACAAACTTACATAACTTTTTCCTCCTTCCAGCATAGGTTTAATCTCCTCATAGTCCCCTACAAACTCTAAATCATAAATGTTAAGATTACTCACAGCTCCAGAAAAACGCTGATATTTTATCATCCTTAATAACTGAAGACATCCTTAAGGTGAAAAAGGAGTTTGTACACTTTAAGAAATGACTGTCGTGAAACTGAGCACTCCCTTGGGTGCAACAAACTTTAAATAATTTGTGAATCAATTAACTAGCGACTCTCTTCATAACACAGATTTCACACTCCCAGGTCACTGCATTATCAATCTGATACAAATCATAACATTTTGGAGAAAAGTTCATAATTGAAATCATTAATTAATTTAACAGGACTTTTAGTTAGGCATTGCATTAAACAGCTGTAAAGGAGCAGAGATTAATTAGTTATTTCTCTGACAATCTTCACTGCTGCTATTACTTGGTGGAAAACTTTTCAACTTGTAAAGCACATCATGCTCTCTATAATCTGGTGGTGACCTATCCAAGCAATTTCAAGCTGAAGAAATTAAAATTTCTCTAAAATGAAGTCTGGAGCCTCTGAGGTGTTTCTCTGGAAGAAAAAAAAATTAAATAACAAATATTGTAAAGTCTGACCTTATGCTTATGTGAAAATGAAACCTGCCGCTGGAATAAAGCCTTAAAAATATATATCACAAGTAACACAGAAATGAAGAAACCAAAGTTATGCCCAGCTAACATTTCCCTGAAGCTATTAAAATGACATGCATTCACATATTTTACATATTAATCTTTCTCTCTTAAATATATAAATAAAAAGTATTAACCATAAATAAGTTGTATTTATGTGCATATCTAGTGCCTTTACTTCTTAGAATTTGGAATCATTTGACTGACCCACAAGTTGCTCTAGCAAATTATTGGCTAGCAAAGTATAAGAAAATTCAAAAAGCAACTCAAAAAGGACCATTTTAAGGAAAAAATTATTAGCAATTTTTGCAATACATCATTCCAAAGTCCTTTCATATCACATGACACTCTGCACAACTTCATTATTTTAACAGTTTAACATCTCATCTACTATAAGAAAGGCACTAAAAGGTATGTGTCAGGAGATTATAATAAAACAGGTAATTCCCTAGAAAAATACACATCTTATCAAAATTAATTAGTTGAAATTAAATATCTTCCAGGTTCATATCAGGAAATAATCAATTGTACCATCAAAATCTCAATAATTTTTTTCAGCCCAATCCGTTCCCCCATTCCCTCTGCACCACATGCAGCAATCATACTGAATTTTTTAGAATTCCTAAAATATACTAGTCCCTTCTAATGCCTGGTGCTTTTACAAATACTATATCCCCATCTTAGACTATTTTATCTCCATGTCCTCTCCAAATAATTCCCTATAAAAAGCAGCTCAATGATTTTTTGAAAAGACCAACAAAACTGATAGACCGCTGACAAGACTAATAAAGAAGAAAAGAGAGAAGAATCAAATAGATGCAATAAAAAATGATAAAAGGGATATCACCACCGACCCCACAGAAATACAAACTACCATCAGAGAATACTATAAACACC